>NC_056739.1:287983638-288103638 GCF_019279795.1 Protopterus annectens | reverse complement strand
CAAAAAGGAAAAGGATTTTACTTCGGAAACCGTTTGATACCGAAAAAGGATCTATCGAGGTGAGCAGTGTTAGCTTTGTCTTACATAAATTCCTTTCTGAAAGTACCCAGATTCAAAATGCTCACCTTGTAGACAGTCCTACACCTACTTCCAAACTTTTAGTTATGTACTCACCATAACTTCAGATGTTTGGGATCCATCTCGCCTACATTCTGACTGATGGTTCGGACTCGGCACGCTTATGCCAAAGAGCGAAGTCTCTTATTGGCTGAGCTTACTATATCCCAGGATGCACCACTACCAGTCCCCCAGATCTAGTTTGTCCGCATACATGCACACATGCACGCCCTGCTTATATAACATCGTCAGATGAAACAAGATAAAACAGTAGAACTCAAAACCGTTCAATCTCTTCTGATCTCCAAGGCAGGGGGAAGGAGGGTGGGTATTAGGAATGTAGGCGAGATGGATCCCAAACATCTGAAGTTATGGTGAGTACATAACTAAAAGATGTTATGTGATCCTATCTCGCCTACATTCTGACTGATGGGACAGCGTCCTTAGCACCTGAATCCTGGGTGGCTCACTGGAAAACACTCCTGAGTACCATGGAACCAAATGAAGCTCGTCCTTTAGATGCCACATCCAATTTGTAGTGGGAAATGAAAGTGTGCGGATTGGACCAAGTAGCCGCAGCACAAATTTCCGATATAGCGAGCTTGGAATGAAAAGCTATAGAAGTAGCCATAGCTCTGGTAGAATGAGCTTTGATAGATGTTGTAAGTTGCTTATTCAAGAAGAATAAGCCTGAGTTATGCAATCTCTGATCCATTTGGAGATAGTAGCTTTTGTGATGGTTTGGCCCAATTTATTATCTGAGAAGGACACAAACAACTGGTCTGACTTACGAAGTTGCTGAGTCCTGTCTAAATAGAAGCGTAATTGCCTGTGAACATCCAATTTATGGAGAGTGTATTCTGCTTCATTGGAGAATTTTGGGAAGAAAACTGGAAGCTCTAGAGATTGTTGGAGACAGAAACTAGAACAGACCTTTGGGACAAAGGATGGATTAGGCCTAAGTGATACTCTATCCTTGTGGAAAATCAAGTACGGTGGCTTAATAGACAGGGCTTGAAGCTCTGAAACTCTTCTTGCAGAAGTAATTGCAACTAAGAAGGCAGTTTTCCAAGACAGATATTTTAACTCACATGTAGCAGCCGGTTCGAAGGGGAAGATGTTAATGCGAAGCACCAAATCAAGATCCCACGGAGGTGCAGGATGAAAAATTGGGGTCTTAATAGGCTCGCACCTTTAATGAAAGTTTTGCATAGTCTGCTGCTCATCAAAGGAGGATCCATGGATTCGTGGAATTTAGAGATAGCCGCTAGTTGGACTTTAATAGTTGAGACAGAAGATCCTTGATTAAACAGGGATGTTAAGAATTTCAAAACCTCTGGGACAGGAGCAGTGATAGGGTCTAAGCCCTTGAGTTGAGCTCCAGATAGCAAACCTCTTCCACTTACTGAGGTACAATTTGTTAGTGGTGGGTTTGTGGGTCAAGATAAAATGTGAACAACTTCCGGTCTAGTGTGTGCCTTCTGACTAAAGGCGGAAGTGGAGGAGCCAAGCTGTCAATTTCAAAGATTGAAGGGACTGATGCCGATGTCCCGACTGATGGATTAGCAAGTCCGAATTAGGTCTAAAGTCCACGGATCGTCCACCGCATGCTTCTTCAGGTAAGGAAACCATACCTGACGAGGCCAGTATGGGGCAATCAGTATCATCGAGGACCCCAATTGAGAAGCTTTTTGAATAACTTTGGGGAGAAGTGGAATTGGAGGAAAGGCATAAAGTAGCCCTGTTGGCCAAGGTTGTGCTAGAGCATCCATAGCTGGTACTCCTGATGTGGGATCAAGGAGAAGAACCTTTGGCACTTGGTGTTTAGTGGAGTTGCAAATAGGTCGCAGCACGGCGTCCCCATCTCCTGAAAACCTGAGCTGCTACTGTGTGGTTTAGAGACCACTCGTGAGGAGAGAGAATTGTCCTGCTCAATTTGTCTGCCAATATATTTGACCTTCCCGGGATGTGGGTTGCTACCAAGAAGCGGTTGGTAGCTACAGCCCATTCCCACACTCTCATGGCCTCTCTGCAAAGGGGGTACGATCTGGTCCCTCCTTGTTTGTTCAGATACCAGACCACCGACATGTTGTCTGTGTGGATGGCGATGATGCCCTGAGGAAGAAACTTGTGTAAGGCCTGTAGGGATAGAAGTACAGCCCTCATCTCCAACACGTTGATGTGGAGAAGAGCTTCGTCTGGAAGCCAGGAGCCCTGAACTAGCCTGCCCAGACAATGCCCCCCCACCCTATCTGGGAGGCATCTGTCGTCAGGGTAACCACTGGAGAGGGAAGAACAAAGGGGTTTCCTTGATCCAAATTGGATGTCCGAAGCCACCAGCGAAGGTCCCTTTTGCATATTTCTGTAATCATGATGTGATGATTGAGGGGAAGATCCTGAAAGGACCATTGAGTTGACAATAGCCACTGAAGAATCCTCATGTGCAATCTTGCCAGAGGAACTAAAAGAACCATGGCAGACATTGAGCCTAAAACTTGTAGAACCATCCTGGCTGGGGCTTTGGATCTCGAGATCAGAGCTTGAACTTGGCCCTGTAAAGTTTGGATCCTTTCGGCAGGAAGAAAGACGCGCATCAATCTTGAGTCTATCTCTGCTCCTATGAACTTTATGCGTTGAGAGGGCAGCAAGACAGACTTTGACCAATTGAATGTAATCCCCAGGGTAATACCCAGGAGATGGTGGCTTTGAGGTTGTCCATTAGTAGATGCCTGGTGGTGGCAGTCAGGAGCCAGTCGTCCAGATAGGGAAACACTTGGAATCCAAGACTTCTCAGGTGAGCCGTCACTACTGCCAAACACTTGGTGAACACCCTGGGGGCTGTGGTGAGACCAAAGGGCAGAGCGCAAAATTGGTAATGACTGACTCCCAGGCTGAAGCGCAGATACCTCCTGGACGCCTGATGTATCGGTATGTGATAATAGGCGTCCTTGAGGTCTATGGAGCACATCCAAACATCCTTCTCCAACAATGGGAGAATGGATTGTAACGTGACCATTCGAATTTGGATTTCGTGATGGATTGGTTCAGTCTGCTGAGATCCAATATTGGTCTCAGGTCCCCTGTCTTTTGGCACTAAAAGAACCTGGAGTAATTTCCTGATCCGATCTGGTCTGTGGGGACCGGTTGGATGACTCCTTTTCTAGCAGCTTTAAAGCTTCTGCGGCTGCCATTTCCCTTTGACTGGGTGGTGGGTCCGGGATTCTTTTGGACGGTGGGGCGAGTATGTGAATGGGATGGTGTAACCTCCGGCAATGATCCGAAGCACCCATCTGTCCTGAGTGATTGACTCCCAGGCTTTTAGGTGCTTGGCAACGACACCCGACTGGCTCCGAGCAGCACAGCCGGGCAATCCCTCATGACGTGTGGGAGGCTGAAGAGCCACGAAAGGACTCGCGGTCTCCAGAATTGCGGGGCCCTCTGCCGCCTCTGGGACGGCGTCTCCTGAAAAATTTCCCGTCCTCTGCCTCTGGAAGGGAATCTTCCTGCTGTTGGGAGAAAACTTACGAGATTTGCGGAACCACATTTTCCCCTCCTTTAGCCTTGGGGTAAGGCCGAAGGGAGTGGAATAACGGCACCTACGGCAGATAAAGTTTTTCCCTCTTGCTCACAGCGGTAAGGGTGTCTTTAACCTTGGGTCCAAACAAGGAGGACCCATCAAAGGGAGCGTCGAAGGAAGACTTGAAGGCCTCCAGAACTGACACAAGCGGAGCCAGGCTTGTCTCCGTAGAGCCACGCCTGTGCCTGCCGCTCTACCCGCCTCTTCGGCCGCATAGGAAATGAGCCTCATGGAGGAGTTAGAAATTGACGTAAGGATAGCCAACTGAGAGCTAACCGACTGGGCTAGCTGCTCAGGTAGGTTACCCGAGAGGGAATCTGACAACTCCTTGACCAGATCCCTCTGAAGCCTGGTAAAATGTGCCAAATAATTCAGAGACCTTAAAGTAAAGGCCGCTGAAGTCAGGGTGCGCTTCCCGTACCTGTCCATACTCCTAGACTCCTTATTAGGAGGATGGATGGACGTTGAAGCCTCTGCCACGTCCTGTTGTGTAGCAGATGCCACCACCATGGCATCTACAGCCACGCCTTTAGTGAGGAACTCCTTCTCGGGGCGGACCAGACAAAATTTTATTTGCACGAGAAGGGACTGGTTCCACGGTATCTGGGTGTTCCCACGCCCTTCGACAAACTAAATCCAGAAGCTCGAAGGGCGGAGACACCCAGGAGGCGGAGGGCTGAGCCCCAAAGGCCTTGAGGAGCACTGACTCATCAGCAGAGGGGGGTTTGGATATCCAGCCGCCTCGTTGTTTGAGGATCTCTAAGATGTCTGCAAATGAGACATCATCCGAGGACGACTGGGACCCCTCTGCATCATCAAGATCAGTGTCTGATGTAATAGACTCGGGGGAGTCCACGTGCTTCCTCTTGCACGATCTCTTCCTTGGGGGTTCCTCTGAAGACAACTCCGAAGAACCCTCAGGAGGAGGGGAACCCCCAATGGGGGTAACCTCAGGCCCCGGGGCTCCGCTGACTACGGACAGGGGAACTGCCAAAGACCCAGTCTCCACGCCCAGGGAAGGTGCCGGTAAAGCCAGAGAGATGACCGAAGAGGACTTGGCCAAGGCACTCCTCATGGCTCTGAAAGCCGGACCCCCAGAATCCTGGGAGTGTCCGGTCCCCGGAGCCGTGATGGCCGACGGAAGTCCCGCAGCCGAAGCACCGAGGGGGAGGCTCGGAACCGAAAGCATAGGTCCCGAAACATCACCCCCGGGTCCAGCCGAAGAAGTCCGCGTACCAAACTCGGACCCGAAGGCCCGGGTTGGAGTAAGGGTCGGAGCCGACCCTAAGATCTCCACCGGCTCCAACAGCACCTGCTCCGACGGAGCCGAAGCAGTCGGAGGAGGAATGGCAATGGGGTGGGCCAGGGTCATCGGCTCCGAAGCCAGCTGGGTCGGAACCGAAACAAATTTTTGGAAGACTGGGGACTGGAACAGTCTTTGGAGCACCCTGTCTATATCAGAATCTGACATCCTCGAAGACCGAGAGGAAACAGAACGGGTTCGAGAAGGCCTCTCCAACGGCCCCAAAGGACTAGGGGACCGGCTCCGAGGTGACTCAATGACTATCGGCGCAAGGAATACACACTAGATTCCATCGGTGCCGAGGTGGACTTCGGCGCCGAGGAGGAAGTGTCTGAGCTGGCGACCCTTGTCGGCTCCGAGACCAGTGGAGCCGGCGAAGGTGACCCGCCTCGATGCCCCAGCCATCGGCTCCGGCCAGAGGAGTCGATACTGGTGGCATCGAGGCAGACCGTTCCGACCTCGGCTCCGAAGTCCTTGGAGCCGAAGGAGAGGCCTGCCTATGTCTCTTAGCGGTCGGATCCGACGGACTGGTCGGAACCGACGCCCTTTTCTTTTTAGCCGGAGAAGGAGAGGATGCCAAGGCTTCTTCAAAAGAAGGTTTAATTAACCCCTTAAGAATCAATTTATTTTTCCTCTCCTGGAGGACCCTTGAGGAAAAAGCGTGACATACGCTGCATGACTCCTGTAAGTGTTTTGCACCTAAACAATACACACAGAGCGAGTGATCGTCTGTGATGGACATTTTGAAACTACATTTTGTACATTTTTTAAAGCCCGAAGGCCTAGGATTCTGAGACATTTTTGAAGAAATTTTCAGTAATCTGACAGGAAAAATGCAATTACTGACTTACTGATGACTACAGTTATCGCTAAAAGCGCAAATGACAAGGAACTTTGAAAACCCTGTAAGAACAAACAGAGCTACAAAAAAATTTAAAGCCTTTTGATCTATATGTAAGTTATAGGAGGGTTGACTGACAGGGAAGGCCCTAGATGAAGGGGGCCTAAACCAAACTCAACCCAATCACACACCAAAAGACTTCAACAATCCAACCAATCACACAACAATGAGAAGAATAGCCGTTAAAACAGCTTTTTGAGGCAAAAACAGCAAAAAACTGACAGAAAAAGTTAGTTAAAATAACTACTCAGCTCAGCCAGCTCGAGACCACGTCTTCGCAGGTTAGCGGCAAACGAGATCTGGAGGACTGGTAGTGGTGCATCCTGGGATATAGTAAGCTCAGCCAATAAGAGACTTCGCTCTTTGGCATAAGCGTGCCGAGTCGGAGCCGAGGGATCGGCTCCGAACCATCAGTCAGAATGTAGGCGAGATAGGATCACATAACATCCATGGTTTCACAGTGAATTTAGATCTGAAAGATGCTTATATCACAATCCATTTTCTCACGACTTCAGGAAATATCTGAAATTTGCTGTGTCTGGCTTGCACTGTCAGTTCTCTGCATTATTCTTTAGTCTATCTACTGTGGCTTAAGAATTCACAAAGTTTATGGCTCTACTAGTTGCTTACTGCAGGTGCAGGGCCCAGAGCATCCACATTTTCCCTTATTTAGGTGACTTGTTGAATTGTGTAGTCTGTTTCCAGATGTTTAGAACCATTAGACAAGGTCTCAACAATTTTATCTTACATGGGCATTCAAGTTAATCCCTCTCGAACCTTCTCAAAGAATTGTCTTCCTGGGGTGTATGATAAACACAGAAAAAAGGATGGCTTTTCTATAAGAAGACAAAGTCCTGTCTCATCAGACAATTTTCAGGGATTAATTGGTCAAAGAAGCTGCCTCTATAAGAGACTTTTTCAAAATTCTACACCTTATAGTAATAATGATCCACATGACACCACTGGCAACACATGAGAAAGATTCAGTGGTACTTAAAAAAAATGCCAGTCCCAACACTTGCATTCCTTAGAGTTCCAGATACTTGGGTCAGAATTTGTGAAATGAGGGTTACAGTGGAGGAGAGATCTAATGTCTCTCAATCCAGGCCTACCGTCCTCCATCCAGACCCCAGTCCAATCAGTTCTGATGGGCTTGTCAGATTTTGCATGAGGAGCAGTGTCAAAGGGAGTTAGTGTGAAAGAAAAAAGGAGTCTTTGGATGCTACAAATCTTATAAATGTCAAAGAAGTGTTAGCTGTGATTTAGACCTTAAAAGTTCTTCAGCACTTATGGTCTCCATGTTCCCTTTTAGTGGTCACAGACTACACCACAGTCATGTGGTACCTGAGCAAACAAGGGGGTTAAAGGTCATACCGTCTTTGCTAGTAGGTAATGATGGCCTGGGAAAAAGAAGTTATGTCTTACCATAACGTTCCATCTGAGTTGTTTCACCTTCGTTTATTCATTACTCTTGGGATTCGGTTCCGACCTCAGAACCGGGCCAGCCTTTTTTCAAGCTCATGTAAGTCACAAACCTCTCCAGCTAAGATTTTACCCATCATGCCCTTCTCCCTGTTACCTCAGATCTAGTTTGCAAGTTGGAAAAATGAAACCGAGACTACCTCTGGTCAAACATGACCTAACAACTGGAAAGAAGGACAAATGAGATCCACCAGAAACCTTCGGAGGGGGAAGGCAGGTGAGCTGTAATGAATAAATGAAGATGAAACAACTCAGATGGAACATTATGGTAAGACATAACTTCTTTATCTGATGCTGTTAATCTTTGTTTATTCCTTACTCTTGGGATAGAGTCCCCAGCTATCTTGTTCCCTGGGCGGCCCTATGGAAGGACATTGCGGAGCACCACAGAACCAAAAGAAGCTCTGCCTCTGGAGGCCAAGTCCAATTTGTAATGAGCAATGAAGGTATGAGGCCTAGCCCAGGTTGCGGCTGCACAAATGTCATTCAAAGATGTTCTATCATGGAAGGCTGCAGAAGTTGACACTGATTTTGTAGAGTCAGCCTTTACTCTGCCAGATAAATGGATACCATTCTTCCCATAAATGAAAGTAATATAATTTCTCAACCAGGTGGCTAAAGTAACTTTAGAAACTGGACAACCTAATCTGGATTCAGAAAAGGCCAAAACAGCTGGTCAGATTTTCTATTAAATTTAGTCCTGTCTAGGTAAAAACTAATTTGTCTATGTACATTCAAGGTATGCAGCCAATATTCCCCTCTGTTAGAATGATTAGGGAAGAACACTGGCAAATCAATAGCCTGACTGATAGATAACTTAGAAACTACCTTGGGCAAGAAGGTCAGACTGGTCCTTAATGAAACTCTGTCCTTGTGAAAGATGAGGTAGGGGGGGTTTGATAGACAAGGCCTGTAATTCAGAAATATGTCTGGCAGAAGTAATAGCAAATAAGAACGTTTTCCATAACAGATACTTTAGATCACAAGTAGATGCAGGCTCAAAAGGAGAAGTTGTCAACCCTTGAAGGACTAAGGCCAGGTCCCAAGGTTGAACAGGTTCTCTGAATGGAGGCTTTAGTTGGGTTACACCCTTCAGAAAGGTCTTACAAAGTCTGTGCGACATTAAGGAAGAGCCCTGGAAATCATTATGAAAATTAGAAATTGCATCCAAATGAACGCAAACTGTTGAGGCTGCTATACCCAATTTAAAAAGGTCTGAAAGATATTCTAGCACAACAGAAACAGGGGCTGTAAAAGGGTCCATTTGTTTATCTTATAGCCAGAGAGAAAACGTCTTCCATTTGCTGCGGTAGAGTAGTCTGGTGGATGATCTATGAGAGGCAATCAGAATGACACGCACAGGGGAAGATAGGTCATGCTGCCTGGCAATCATTGGAAGTGGATAAACCAAGCTGTCAGTTTCAGGCTGGACAGGTTTGGATGAACCAGATTCTGCGAGTGAGAGATCAAATCTGGAGTTGGATTGAGAATCCATGGTCGATCTAGGAGATGAGGCCACAGGAAGGGAAACCAAACTTGTTAAGGCCAATATGGAGCAATGAGGATTACTTTGCTATTCAACCGGTGTGCTTTCTTGAGGAACAGGGGAATGAGGGGTATCGGAGGATAGGCATATAGCAGACCCAAGGGTCAATCGTGGACTAGAGCATCTCTCGGTGACTGTCCCTGAGTGGGGATCAGGGCAAAGTAGTTGCTGCATTTCTGATTGGACGGGAAGACAAATAGGTCACAGCAAGGTTGGCCCCAGTGGTTGAAAATCTTCACCACCACTAGAGGATTGAGAGACCACTTGTGAGGCTGTAGAATCCATCTACTCAACTTGTCCACTATTACTTTGGCGCTCCCAGGAATGTGCGTCACTATCAAAAAATGGTTGGAGGCTATGCCCATTGCCATATTCTCATGACCTCTTGACAGAGTGGTTATGATCTGGTTCCCATTTGTTTGTTGATGTACCAGACTACTGCCAAGTTGTCTGACTGAATTGCAATAGTCCCTGATGGAAGGATCGATTGGAATGCTTGCAATGCTAGTAGCACCACCCTCAGTTCTAGGACATTGACATGCAGATGGGCTTCTGTCTGTGACCAAGTGCCTTGGACTGTGTTTCCCTGAAACAGCCCCCCACCCCATCAGGGAGGTGTCTGTGGTCACTGTGGCATTGGGCTGATGAGGGTTGAAGGGGCGAAACCACTGGTGAGGGTTATTTGACATCCACCAGAGCAAGTCCTGTTTGCAAATCTTGATTATTCAAATCGGAAAAGATAAGGGGTGCTGGTATGGGTACCACTGAGTAAGAAGCAGATATTGAAGAAGCCTCATTTGTAGCCTTGTTAGAGTGACTATGGTGATGGAGGCTGCCATCGATCCCAGCAGTTGAAGAACGGATCGAGCTGAGGCTAGATTTTGTGAAAGTATTGCCTGAACCTGTTCTTTGATCCTCTGAATTCTGTGATCTGGTAGAGGGGCTGTACAAGTCATTGTGTCCAGAATCACTCCAATGTACTCTAATGAGTGACTCGGAGTAAGGTTTGACTTCTTCCAGTTTATTGATATTCCGAGCTGTTGTGCAATGTTTAGGGTGTAAGTCAAGGCCTGATCCAGCAGACGTCTTGTTGGGGCAGTAATGGGAAAGACCTGGAATCCTTGAAGCCGCAGGTGAGCTGGGACTACTGCCATGCACTTTGTGAACACTCTGGGGGCTGTAGAGAGTCCAAAGGGCAGTACATGAAATTGGTAATGACTGACTCCCTCCCGGAAGTGAAGATATCTTCTTGAGCACCTTTCCACCTTTATGTGGTAGTACGCGTCTTGAAGATCTATGCAGCACATCCAATCATCTTTTTCCAAAAGTGGAAGTATAGACTGAACTGTGACCATCTGGAATTTTTCTGTCTTTATGAATTTGTTCAGAGCACTGAGATCCAGAACTGGTCTCCAGTCCCCTATCTTTTTTGGCATCAAAAAGAATCTTGAATAGAATCTGGATCCTGTCTGGTCTGGGGGGGGACTGTTACGATGACTCTTTTTTGAAGCAGCTCTGATATCTCTATAGCTGTGGCTTTCCTTTGACTGGGTGGCATGTTGGGTAAGCTTCTGGCTAAGGAGGGAGTGAATAAGAAACAAATATGGTATCCTCTGGTGATGAGCTTTTGTACCCAAGCATCTGTCGTTATGGTTTGCCAGGCAGAAGGGTACAAGGAAAAAGACCCCTGACTGCTTCCAGAGGAAAGCAATCAGGCTGCTCCTCAGGAGCGCTGATAGGGCTGTCCAGAGAAAGATTCCCTGGAACTCCAGTTTCGCGGACCTCCCCTGCCCCGAAAGGGGCATCTTTCATTAGAATTCCCCCCCTGCCTCTAGGGAAAAACTTGGCCTGACAGTCACGGAAAGGACCCTGAGACTTTTTGTGCCACATTTTCCCACTCTTCTGATTCCTAGAATAGAACCGCTGAGGAGAAGACAAACAGACACCCACAGCAGATAGGGTCTTACCATCCTGTTCGCATCTGGCCAATATATCTTTTACCTTGGACCAAACAAAGTAGTGGTCTCAATAGGGGCATTAAGGAAGGAAGCCTTGAAGGGATCCGCAGAGTCACAAAGGTGTATTCAGGCATGGCGTCTCATGACTATGCCTGCACCCGCAGCTCTCGCCGCTCCCTCAGTAGCATGTGATATCAAACGCATTGAGGAATTGGAAACTGATTCTAGGGTTGCTAACTGAGAGGCCACCTTGTCTCAGACCTCATCAGAAGCTGCTCCTGCCAAGGTCTCAGAGAGTTTGGACACCAAGTCTCTCTGTAGCCTTGTGAAATGTGCCAGGCAGTTCAAGGACCTAACAGCAAAGGTCGATGATGCAAAGACTCACTTCCCTAATCTGTCCACCACCCAGGATTCCTTATTGGGCAGGTGAACAGTCTAGCTCTCCTCTGCCAGTTCCTTCTTTGTAGCAGCAGCAACCACCATGGCATCTTCTGGGAGACACTCTTCTGGGGAGAAAGGATTTTGTCCGGCCTACGAGGTATGGCCTCCACAGAGTCCAGTGCCTTCCACGCACGCTGCACGATGAGCTTAATGAGCTCATTGGCAGGTGGGGTAACCCAGGAGGTAGGGGGCTGGGCAGGAAAAGCCTGCAGGAACACAGACTCCTCTTATGAAAGGTTAGAGGACTTCCAGTCACCTTTCTGCTTTAGAATTTCTAGGATGTCACCAAAGGAAACCTCACCAGAAGGTGAACATGGGGACCTGTTTCTGTCATCGTAATCTGTGTCTTCAGTCAATGACTCTTCCATGGAGTCCATGTGCTTCCATTTACACATAGTCTTGCAGTGGACTTCCTCAGTGGGAGATTCTGGGGAAAGCTGCAAGGATGGGGTCATCAGAGGGAGAGTGGCCCAAGACTCTTGTGCCTGGTGTCCAGGAGCTGCAACTTGAGACAGCTGAGGCTCAGATTAAGTAGTAGTCTCTGACAGAGGTGGCTGAGAAGCAGCAGCCAGTGTCCTCACCAAGGCCTGGAAGGCCAGCCTGTCCGAGGAGGGATGCCTCGAAACCTCCACAGAGGTTGAAGGAGTATAGGTAGGAGTCTGTGGAGAAGGTTGATCAACTCCAGAGGGGAGAGACACTTTTGAAGGGGCAGGAATTCCTCTGGCCAAAAGCAGCTGGTCTATAAGATGCACCACATCATGTTCAGAAAGGCTTCTGGTAGACCTCATTGAAAGTCGTGAAGGCAATTCGGGCCTGTCCAAAAAAGGGCTAGCATGACCACTGAAAAAAGGTGTCCATAAAGGTAATGTCTGCACCGAAACTGGCGGTGTTTGTATAGTCTGTGCCACTACAGCTGGCGCAGAAGTGGTATGCACCGAAATCAATGGTGCAGAAGATTCCTGCACCTAGAATGGTGTCATCAAAACTGGAGTTGTCTGCACCAAAACCATCGGTGCTGAAAAGGCCTGCACTGAAGAAATTGTCAGTGCTGAGGGGGTTTGTGCTGAGAAAACTGTTGGTGCCGAAGGCATCTATGCCAAGAAAGCTGTCTGCTCCAAAGATGTCTGCACCAAGAAACTGGATGGTGCCAGAGTCTGCATCAAGACTTCAGTCAGTGCCAAAGATGACTGCGCCGATATACCAATCAGTGCCGAGGAAGTCTGCACCGAACTAGTCAGTGCCGTAGTAGTCTGCACCAAGAAGGCTGATGTCTGCATCGAAAGCAATGGTGTAGAGAGACCAGCAGACATAATCAGAGACAGAGTCAAGTGAGTTGGTGCCGAAGCAGCCGCTGGCACTGACGACTCTGACAATTTAGCCATTTTATGTTTCAATTCCTTAGGGTCTCCAGAGGGAGACAATGGAAGAGACTTAGACCTTTTATGTTGTTTGAAAGGAGAAGATTCCTGTGATCCAGAAATAGCCTCAAAGAAAGGGGTCTTAAGGAGACCCTTTAGTACTCGTTTATTTTTACATTTGTTCAAAGCCCTGGCAGAAAAACCTTTACAAATCTGACAGGGCGGCTTCACTGTGATATGAGGCATGCCCAAGCTTTAAACACACAAGTCATGTGTGTCAGAGTGAGGCAGTTTGTGTCCGCAATCCGAACACCTCTTAAAGCCTAGACTCTCTTTCTTCTCAGACATTATATCCACAAAATATTCAAAAACTAGACACACACACTCACTGTAGCAAGGCCCAAGGGAGGGCGAGGAAAGACTACCAACAAATGTAGTAGAAAATACTAAAAAGGTACAAGTAATAAAGAATAAGAAAATACAACTTAATAAAGTTGAAAAACTAAGTATCCTGTGAGAAAAAAAACTCAAAAGTTATCAAAAATATACACTTAGCTTGAGAGGAACGGCTCTACATGGCTGAACAGCAATGCAGCAAACAAGATCTGAGGTAACAGGGAGAAGGGCATGATGGGTACAATTTTAGCTCGACAGGTTTGTGGCTGACACAAACTTGAAAAAAGGCTGGCACGGTTCCGAGGTCGGAACCAAATCCCAAAAGTAAGGAATAAATGAAGATTAACAACATCAGATCTAGCTTTACAAAATTCTCTGACACTTCAGGCCTTGTACATCCAGTCAAAGCAAAACGTAGTGGCAGGCAGAGTAAGCAGAACCTGGTTGGATCCTCACAATTTGAATCTCTAGACGGGGTCTTCAAATCTACTTGCTTCCTTTATGTATTTCCACCCTTTCCAATGATACCCAAGGTACTTTTGAAGATACAGAAAGAATAGCCGAAGAGCCTCATTTGGCTCAAGCAATGATGGTTCTCCTTTTTAATGGAACTCGCCAAGGGAAATTACCACAAACTTCCTCGAACTCTGGATCTGTTCATACAGTGTCAGGGGAGACTGGTGCACCCCAATTTAGAGCAGTTGCAGCTGACAGCCTGGATGATTCTGTCTTGATACTTTTTAGCTACTTGTTCCATGAGGATGTGCAGCAGGTATTGAAGGAGGTAAGAAATTTTCAACTACAAAATCTTATGATTACAGGTGGAAGAGATTTTCTAGGTGATAGCTAACTTATATCAGACGGCCCAGTATGGTGTCTTCTTCCTTGGTTCTGAAATATTTGTGTGAGCTACTTAGTGATGGCTTATCTTATGCATCTATCAAGGTGCCTCTTGGCCATCTCAGCTTGTCTGCCCATGGATCTCCCTCTTTCATCTCTTTTTGTAGTCAAGCAGTTTATGAAAGGAGTGTTGCAGATGAGACCCACTAGAAAGCAAATCCTTCCTCCTTAAGATCTCAACTTTATTCTTGAAAAAGTGACCTTACCTCCTTTGGAATCTGCCTTTCAGACTGATTTGAAATTCTTCGCTTGGAAGACTGTTTTGCTTATTGCTCTGACATCTGCAAGGCAAGTGTCTAAGCTGCAAGCTTTCATATTGGGCCAACCTTAGCTGATTTTCCAGCAGGGCAGGTTTGTTTTTTGCACAAATCCATTTTTCATGCCAAAACTGTTTCTGAATTTATCCTTAATCGAGTCAAAAGTCTCCCAGTTTTCTATCTGGAACCAAAAACATTGGAGAAAAGGCATCTTGGATGTGCACTGGCAGCTCAGGGACTACCTTGACTGAACTATGTCCTTCACGAAAGCTGAATAGCTATTTATTATTTTGGGGCTAAGATGGGTCAACTGGTTCTAAGCAAATGAATGCTTAATGGTTGCACTTTGCTACTTGTTTTTGTTATTCCCACCATGGTAAACCTATTCCAGATAAGGTTAAGGCACATTTCACCAGAGCCTTATCCCCTTTGATGGGATAAACAGTGGACTCAAGAAGCATTCCAGAAGCAACAACCTGGTCCTCTGTTCATACATTTACAAAGCACTAAAGTCTATATTCTTTCTCAAGCTCCAGAGCAGGCTTTATGAGGACCATTCTCCAGTGGCTTCTGGATCCTTATCCTCCTTCCCCCTGGGTAGGGTAAGCTTTGGAATCTACCCATATGCCACTGAGGCTTTGTGAATTATTAGCATAGTACAGTTTCACAAGTCAAACACCTGTAACAGTAGATGTTCAAATTTTACACTGCCTAAATGGCAGCACCCACCCACCATCCTCTATTTTATATATCATTTGTTTGCACCCAACCATGTTGTTTTGTTGGTTGACATTGGGTATTTGTGTTGGTGTTTTTTGCTGAAAATTGGTTGGTTTCAGGCAATTCTTGCTCTCGGTACACCTTGGTTCTTCTACGTAGCACTAAAAAGCATGAGCAACTGCTTCCCTGTGACAGGAGTTAATTTTCCCCTGATAGGAGGGGCTTAGCCAAACCCCTATCATAGGGAATTAGAGGGGAGGATTCTGAGCTCTAGAAGGCTGTCTGTGTGTGGCTCAGAACCCATATGCCACTGAGGCAGTGTGAAATTTGAACATCTACTGTTAGAGGTAAGTAGGACTTAAGCAACTGTACTTTCTGTATAGACAGAAACTGCCTTGCACTCCTCAACACAATTTCTACCTCAGAATTCAGCAGTTGCGTAATTTTGCAGAAAATGAAAATTGATGTTGCCTCCGCACTGAAGTTCTGCAACTTCACAGTTTAATTATTCAGGTAAATGTAGCGACCTGGTAGAAGAACATTCCTTGCAATCAACTTCCAAAATATATTTTAAGTCACCTGACTGTTGAAAGAAATTTGATTGTGCAGCATTTACTTAGGTTATACTATGCAGAAACAACAGAATTCAACAAAGAGACTACAAACGTAGTCAAAAATAAGATAAAGGAGACTGGAATACTTGTTGCAAAAATAAATAAATAAATAAAATAACCAGGGCAAGAACTGAAGACTGTAACTCTATCAGGACAACTCAAAACAGTACAATGATAAAAGAGATTTTCCTGAGATCTGCCTTGATGTTAGGACATATGTATAGTAATGCAGTTTCCTGTAACTGACTACTGTGGATTCTGCCATCTGACCATCTGCCAGCTGGTGCAAGTTACTGTGTGTGTAATAGTTGTAACAGCTTGAAGATCGCAAACTACATAAAGACAAACAAAAGCCCTGTCACTACCGCCCTTCTGTATTTCCCTAAAATAAGTACCATGGCTGGATAATGCCAGTATCTGTTGTAGTTGGAAACCTCCTGGTGTCTTGCCCAACTTCGAAATATGGAGAAAGGGTTGGAATTCATTACCCTCTTCATTTTTCTAATCAATATTCTTTCGGAGTTCTTAAAACAAATTTTGGGGAACCTTAACCATAAAAACATTTCTCATGTTTTGTTACCTTTCTGCCACTTCTGTGAATCAGTTTCCAAACAATATATATCAAACACACAGCCTTGTGACAAGCTCTGAGATAAGGAATGATATCATTGTCTTAGAACTGGATGCTGATATGGATGGTACTAATGCAGATCAGATGCCATGACAATTTGATTGCTCTTCTTTTGTGTGTTCTTACTCCAGACATCCTCCTATCATATCAAGGTGGCACACACTACTCTTGTCCTTCACCCAAGGATAGCCAGTCAGTTACTTTCCTCTCCTACCTCTCATCAGGAAACCAACCTTGAAGGTGCTTGACTTTGACCTTTTATGGTCAAGTCCCTATTAACTACGCCTGTTTCTGTTACTGACATGCCACCTATTACAATGCTTGCCATTACCAGAATGACAAAAGTGTTTCCATTTCTATTAACTCTGCTAATCATCTCCATACTAACTGTTTTTTTCAGTAGTGATTTACATTACAAAATATGAAGCTTCTGACAATGACACACAACTTAGTGGTGCTTTTTCAATCACATCATTGTCTTAGTTCATATAACTTGCTTCTTCTCCATTCTACAGGCTCTAAGTAAAGTAGAATCAAGGCTAGCATCTATCATGGTTTGAAAACATAACTGGACAACTAGGCTATTTGCATAGCATCTAATTTCTCCTACAGTCTGAGTGTAGTTCATATTTGTTGGGGAGAAAGTCTAGTAGTACAGTGACATTTTGTGTTTAACAGTGAAGACAGCGGTAGTACCCAGGAAGTGGTTCTTAGTGACAGCTGGTAGTGCACTCTCGGTGGTGGAGGGGGTGGCTGTTGTACTTGTAGTGGTGGCAATGGTGGTGGTAGTAGCAGCAGTAGTAGTAGTAGTAGTACTGGTAGTAGCAGCAGTAGTAGTAGAAGTATCAGTAACAAGGACAGTAGATGAAGGCACCCATGGTACGGCTGGGAGAAAAGGGAGGAACGTTAAGAAGCAAACAAGGTTCATGAATTTTTAACAAAATAATCAATTTATATTTCATTTTTTTTTCTATTTCACTTTAAAAAAGATAAAAATATTGACAGGCAGCAGCATGCAAGAGACATGCAAATATTCTACTCAAATTGCTGTCAGGCCTCTACCAGACAAATGTGGTGATAAATTTCTGAAAGAAAGTGCCAAGAAGAGAGATTGTCATCAGCACACTGTTCTCACTGTTAAATTGCTCCTCAGCATACAGATTACTATTCTTGTTGCAAGAATCCCATCAGCCGAACTCTAAATGTAGCAATTGGTAGTACTCACCATCCCTAAGTTTACCACATTCTTTTGCACAAGAATGTATTACAAAATCATTTAAAAAATTTACAAAGGAAATGTATCTTCTAAACTTCAACACACAACACATACATGCAAGATGAAAATAATACTTATGCTAAAAAATGAAGCTGTAAACAGTACACCCTTTGCATAAATAACCTGATGAAGTAGTAAAACTGCACTGGTCTTACATTGCTGTCAAAATCTTTATGTTGACCAGCAGTCTAGGCTCAGCTTTGTGAAAATGATAAGCCAGTGCAAATGGATGCACTTCACATAAAGATCACATTTACTAGTGACTCCCGCCACAAAATACATGCAGTCGCTTTTGTAATTTGCATAAGGAATTATGGATCAAAATGCAATTCACTCATATAAATGAAGCAGTTCTACTGCACACATGTGTAGTATAATCCATGACAGTACCCAGATACAGCCTAGCTACTCTGGAGTCCATGACAGATGGATAATCCCTGTAGCATTCTTCTACCAGAAAGAGAGCATTACTTCCATAGCTGCCAGAGACCCCCCCCAAAAAAAGAAAAACATGGAATGGCTGTCTCACTAGCTCAATAATTATTAGCACACTCACCTTTGATGCAGAAGATGGTGGACTCTATTTATATCCCAAGTAGCTACATTTATTTTCCATTAATGACACTGCAGTGCACCATGGGGGAGGGGGGGGGGTTCTGCACTCCTGAGTGTGCTGTCTTTTAGATGACATGTTAAACCAAGGTCCCATCTGCCTGAGTTGGTATGTAGAAATTTGAAAGTCGTCATCTTTGCCCCCCCACACACAGACACACTTTGGTGGGTTTGATAAAAGATGAGTCTACCTGTAGTCAGCTGGGTGGGGAATGACTGCTGAAGCTTGGAATTGGTACAACACCTGACACTAACAGCATTTTGTCAGTTCTTTTACTCAATAATGAAATTATAAATAAAAACTTAGATGACAGCCAGGTACTGTACTTGTGTGCACTGGTTAAGGGATCCTTGTACTGCACTTCTCTTGGTACAGGTTTTACAGATAGGCATGTATTGTTATGCAAATGCCAAACAGATGTCCTGCAGTGCATTATATGCTTATTTGCATAGATGCTTTCTTAAATGTACTACACATGGAATGCATATACAGTGCACCTGCCTGCACTGTGCCACAGGAATAATTTACTGTCTAGGTGCAGCTATGCATCCACTTAATAAATCATATTGAGGGTCAGGATTAATGCAGTGTTTCTACAAGCAAGTCTGCTTCCAACTTTTAACAGCAGTAAGACCCTTAGAAACAATGCTAAATATTACAAAATAACTACAGTGGCATCTAACCCAATCACAAGGTAAGGCAGCTTTTACATGATATCAGACAAGAGGTTCTCAACACCAGCCAACTAATATACTAGTGGTATAAATAAACTAAAACATATGAGTAAAAGCTGTTCAGAATAAGAAACTCCAGCTTTTAACAAAACATGTAGCTTGTATGTAAAAAGTACAGTTGTGTAAAATCTTATCATAACAGTAGATGTCCTTGCCTTCAGCACTGCACTATTCATTACAAATGGGATTCCCTGCTGTGAAGCCCACCATCCAGACAGTTTACCAAAGTCAACCATTGATTTAAGGTATGCTGAACATCACTTACACACTCCTTGTAGGGCATAAAGGTGACGTTCAGGTGTATCATCCTCAGAAATGATTGCCCCAGTAGGAACAGCAGTCCCAGGAAAACCAAAGAGAACCTGCACATCCAGGAAGGGAAAAAAAGACTGGGGGGTGGAGGGAGGGAGTAAATACTGCAGCAGTGAAGGCAAGGACATCTATCATTATGGTAAGATTTTATGCAACTGTACTATGTCCTTACATTCACTGCTGCAGTATTCATTGCAAATGGGACAGTACCAAAGCTCAAGAAGGAATTTTGGAGGAGGAAGCAGCAGCAGAGTCCTCTAAGAAGCCATAAAGAATGCCAGCAGCAAAACCAGCTCTAGCTCTGGAGATACTATCCAACTGGTAATATTTGATAAAGGTATGCACAGAAGTCCATGTAGCTGCTTTAAGAATAAAATGAGTGTCTAAGCCCTTGAAAAAAGCACCAGAAGAAGCCACAGCATTAGTAGAATGAGCCTTTACAGAAGAGGGAAGGCTCTCTCACCATGAAAAGTGTAACAAAAGGAAATAGCCTTTGAAATCCAAGTAGAAATAGTTTGCTTGGGAACAGCCAAACCTAAAGACCTAGGATGAAAAGAAACAAACAAATGGTCTGATTTTCTGATAACTTTAGTTTTATCCAAATAAAATCTGAGCTGTCTGTGCACATCAAAAGTGTGCAGCACCCTCTCACTGTCAGATTGCTGAGAGGGGAAAAAAGTAGGCAAATGACTGATTTAAGTGACAACTCATTAACCATCCTGGGTATGAAAGAAGGATTATTACACAAGGACACCCTGTCCTCATGAAATATCAAAAAAGGTGGACAAGCCATAAGAGCTTGCAACTCAGACACCCATCTGGCAGAAGTAAGAGCTAACAAAAGAACTGTCTTCCAAGAACAATGTTGCAAGGAAGTTGAAACTGCAGGCTCAAAAGGAGCCTGAGTCAATTTTTCCAAAACAAAATTAAGATCCCAGGGAGGAAGTACAGGCTTCCTGGAAGGTCTAATATTAAGGACACATTTAAAAAATTGCTTAGCCTCAAATCTAGAAGCTAACGGGGGAGTTAAAGGCAGACAAGCAGAAAGAGCTAATAAGTGGGCCTTAATAGAAGAATAGGCCAACCCAGCATTGAGCAACTCACACAAATAAGAAAGAACCAAAGGAACATCCACAGAAAATGGGTCCAGGTCATGAGAAAGACACCAAATATAAAACCTCTTCCATTCAGACAAGTAGGATTTCCTAGTAGTATGTGTTCTGGTCTCCTGCAGGACTTGCAGCATGTCCTCAGAAAAAAGGAGTCTATGAGGGATTAAATCCCTATCACCCACAGTGTAAGTTGAAGCATGGACAGGTGGGGATGGATGAGAAACCCCTTGTCTTGTGTGAGGAGATCCACCCTGTGAGGTAACTTGTGACAACTGCCCTTGGCTAGGTGCAGAAGTAGAGGGAACCAGTGCTGTTGTGGCCAAAAGGGAGTCATCAACAAGATTTTGGGAGCATCCTATTGAATCTTGAACAGGACTCTTGGAATGAGAGGAAGGGGAGGGAGTGCATAAAGAAACATCCCCTTCCAAGAAAATGAGAGGGCGTCCACCTTCCATACCAGAGGACCTGGGACTCTGGCACAAAACAGAGGAAGTTGTCTCTTCAGAGGGGAGGCAAAGAGATCTACTTGAGGAGTACCCCACTGGTGAATAATGTCCAAAAACAGATCCCTGTGAAGCATCCATTCATGGGATTGAGTGATGGACCTGCTCCGAGTGTCTGCCACAATGTTCTGACATGAACAAATATAAACTGCCTAAAGATTCAATTGATACTTGATAGCCAGATCCCATACCAGAAGCTCTTGTTCCCCCCTGTTTGTTGATATACCACATAACAGTGGTATTGTCTGTGAATACCTTGAGACGCCCTGGAGAGAAGACAGGATGAAAGGCCTGAAGAGCCAGCATAAGAGCTCTCATCTCTTTGATGTGCTCCTTCTGCTGATAAGGCAACCACACTCCCTGAACCCTCAGGGAGCCAAAAGTTGCTCTCCATCCCACATTTGAAGCATCTGTGAACAGATCATGAGAGGAAACAGGAGGCTGAAAAGGGATTCCTGGATTCAGAGACAACTGTTGAATCCACCACAGAAGTTCTTTCTTGAGACACAGGAGAAGAGGAACTGTAAAGTTTGCAGATGCGCATGCTGAAGCCACACTGACTTCAGAAACCACTGGAGCTTCCTCATGTGGAGTTTGGCCAGAGGGAGCATCAGAATGGTGAAAGCCATGAACCCCAGAGCACTCAGAAACTCCCTTGCTGTAATGGAGGCCAGGGGAAGAAGAGTTTGAAAATAAGAAATGAGAGTTAAGGCCTTTGGAGGAAGCAGGGATGCCAGCATTGGCACCTTCTGAGTCCTGCAACCCAGAAAGACATGATCCTGAGAAGGAGTCAAGGAAGACATCATGAACCCCAGGCTCTGAAGAAGAGAAATGGTAAAACAAATATTTTACAAAAGGACCTCTGGAGAGAAGACCTGAATCAGTGGGATGTCCAAGTAAGGAAAGATTTGGATCCCTTGAAGCCTGCAAAAAGCAATCACAGCAGCAAGGCATTTGGTGAATACCCTTGGGGCAGTAGAAAGGCCAAAGGGCAAAGCACATAACTGGAAAATGCCAGGAAGCAACAGAGAAATGCAAAAATCTCCTGAAAAGAGGATGGTTCAGAATATGAAGATAAGCATCCTTGAGATCCTGAGACACCTGAAAGGCCTGAGGGGGCAAGAGAAGGAAAAGGGGACTGAAAGGACAATATCCAAAAGAAAGGCACCTTCAGAAAGGTGTTTAGATGAGAGAGGTCTAGAATAGGTCTCCAAGTACCTTCTTTTTTGGGCACTAGAAGCATTCTTGAATAACCCCCCCCCCCCCTCTGGGACACAGGCACCTCTTGAATAGTATCCTGGGAAAAGAGATCTCAAAGAACCTCTGGGAGAAAAGGAAGTTGTTCCAGAGGAGGCTGAGGAATGTCCATAAAAGGAGGATGGGAAAGCCAGACCATGATGTACCCCTGCCGAATGATTGACAGAACCAAGAATCCTGATTCGGAGCCAAACAGTAAGAGAATTTGAAAGTTGAAGAGAAAGAGGAATGTGGCTGGGAACAGGTGGATAGCCAGACAGCACCTGGTTTGTCAGGAAAGAAAGGCTTTAGAATTCCTGCAGTCTGAGTGGCCTTAGCAAGACGAGTTCATTTACCACCCTTTTTACCTTTAAAAGGAGGGCAAGACTGCCTAGGAACAAAGGCTGGCTTAGAAGGGTAGTTTCTTTGATATTTAGGCACAGGAGAAACAAAGACATGTTTAAGCTCATGTAAAGCCTTACCCTTGTCCTGAAGAGACATAAATAAACCAGCAGCCACTTCCCCAAACAGAAGTTTATTATCCAGAGGAGCATCCATCAACTTAGTCTTAATATCACTGGGTACAGGTTGAAGCCCACACCAAGAATATCTCCTCAGAACAGAACCAAAAGCAGCAGCCCTAGAAGAAACATCTGCTGCATCATAACTACATCTGACAGAATTATGAACTACTTAAGAGGAATTCCCTAGTAAAGAAAGAGCTGAAGATTTACTCTCAGAGTCAGAAATGTCAGAAAAAAAGCTGACAAGCCTGAGAAAGAAGAGCCAACACATACCTGGAGATACGGGTCTGATAATTAATAGCCCTAAAAGCTAGGGTAGCTGAAGTATAAACCATCTTACACAGCCTATTCATGGTTCTACTGTCCTTGTCAGAAGGCAGTACTGGATGAAGGAAGCAACTGAGATGATTTATCACAGGCTACAGACACCACAGAGGGGTCAGCAGCAGGACATTTAACAAAAAAGAACAATCCTCAGACACCTTATAAAACTTATTAGACTTACTGGGAGCAGGGGGCAGAGAATCCGGCCCTTTAGAGGCACTGGAAAAAACATTCAATTAAGCAGCCAAGACAGGAGGAATGGCTGCATATTTAGGAGAATCCATCTGCAGTAACTCATAGTATCTCTTATGGATATCTGAAACCTAGGCACAATCCCACTTAAACAATTCCATCATTCTAGAGATTGTGTCCTCAAAGGAAATTTCCTCAGAAAGATTACTGAGAGCATGAGAGTTCTCCTCCTCAGAACCTTTGTCTAAAGGAGAAGGAATCTGGGTAGAATAAGCAATTCTCTTGGCCATTTAGGGGAAGAAGAGGACCAAGGAGGAGCAGGAACCGTAGCCCCTTGAGGTGGCCTTAACAGCATTAGAGCATTAAATAACCCCCTGTGTAAAGGCCTGCCACTCATTTTGTAGATCCCTAGGAGCAGAAGAAGTATGATTAGTTTTCTGTTCCTTTTTCAAGG
Source organism: Protopterus annectens (assembly GCF_019279795.1). Lineage (NCBI taxonomy): Eukaryota > Metazoa > Chordata > Ceratodontiformes > Protopteridae > Protopterus > Protopterus annectens. The sequence goes on along the minus strand of NC_056739.1, from coordinate 288,080,157 downwards.
GGAAATCCGTCCTTGAAACCTGAGAAGGCCCTGACTCAGGACACATTCCACAACTGTAGTAGGAACTTCTTCCTTAAAAAGAAGCTGCTGACCCTCCCTAGACCCCTTGTAAACAATCAACCGTGGTTCCCCCTGAATGCTCGAAATGGATGCCTGCAAAGCCTCATCAAATGTGCTGCCCGCCAGATCCTTGCCAGCTTCCAACCCAGATGTGGTAGAGGAATCTGACAATACAACCAGGTGAGTGTCCGGGTTTGCAATAACCTGGGAAGAAACTCCTGGCAGAGGCTGGACAGCGGAAGATCCGGGTCTTACCTTTTGCACCTTCTTCTTCCCTGATGGTTAACCCTCAGAGTAGGAAGTTCCATCCATAGTATCTTCATCAAGAAGCTTAAGATGCTGGTTCTCAAGATACAATGAAAGGGAAGAAAGCCTACTATGAAGAGTTTTAGTCACAAATGCCTGACAAACTGAACAAGATGTATGGTCGTGGGCAGCTCCTAGGCAAAAAAGACACTTATCGTGGTGGTCTTTATGGGGAATCAGTCTCCCACACTGGCATTTACCCTTTCTGGATGACTTGAACCCCCCCCAAACAGCATAAAACAATCAGAAAAAGAACAAAAAAAAAAAAAGAAACAACTGAGTACTTATCTGCAACAGTGAGGACTTCAGCAAATAGGAGTAATCACTGGAATGCCAATAAACAGAAAAATGGCAAAAAATGGATGAAAGTAACAGACTGATGGTGAAAAACAGTGTTCAGACTGGCAGCAAAGAAGTTCTGAGGATGATATGCCTGAACATTACCCTTATGCCCTACACTATGCAAGGAGTGTGTAGGTGACATTCAGCGTACCTTAAAGCAATGGTAAACTTTGGTAAACTGGCCAGATGGTGGGCTTCATGGCAGGGAATCCCATTTGTAATGAGTACTACAGTGGTGAATGTAAGGACATCCAATGTTGTGAGTGTGAATTGTCAGATGCCACTTTGGAACTCTGCTGTACTGATAACCTGGTTGTAAGAAACATACAAAATGTGTTAAAACAGTGTAAACTAAACATACAAAAGCAATACACTACTTCTGCATATAAATTCCACTTTGTCTTATCACATTTTTCCTTTGCTCAAACTTCTGAAAAAAGCATATTCAATAGTAAAATCATTACCAATACTTAAGTGATGTCTCAAAAATCTGCCTACGGCATGCTCAAGTCATGCTATTAAGCAATTGAGTAAATCATAGTGCATTGTTGGTAAGTGCTTAAATGCAGTGAAGACAAAAGTGAGTTACGAGTAAATCAAAATTCTTTAGAGTTTTTGAACAAACTAACTGTTATCAAAGGCAGCTTCAAAACATAAGCTTCATTTTCTGGTAAACTTAAAATAGGCAGTACTGATTACAGGGGAAAGTGTAAAAACTGGATATTTAATAGGTACTCTGGCCGTGTAATGTGCTTGCTAATAAAGCAACATAAACAGCATCCCCTATCTAAATTCAGGTCATCTATTTAGCAGATGTATGCCCACTAATAAGTGTAGATGTTTTCTGTACTGGCTGTAAGCCTTCTTTGACACCAGATGTGGTATCCAACTATGCTAAATTAGCTAGTCCTATATGGTTTTGTAGCAAAGCAGGAAGCGCAATCAAATGGTTCTAGACCATTTAATCAGGCATTGTTCCTCAAGCCCTGTGGGCCTGAGAAAACACAATGTGTAGTATGCCTCTGACATCTGGCAACAGCTGGTTGCCATCTGCAGAGTGCTGCTATATGTTTCGGTCTTGAACTTTTTGAAATTAGCTTGGACTTTTTTTTTTACTTAAGTACTGAAGAGTTGTCATATTCCATTATAGCCCAGTGTTTAGGTTGAAGATGGGCATGTCTTTAAAGGATGGTGTGTGTTGATGGTCATTACTATAGAATGCGGAAGAGATTTTTTGATAAACTGATCAGCTCTATTTGTGGCTTCGGCTGACTACAGTGATCACTGTCATTTCCAGTACTTAAGCAGTTTTTGTTCCTCGATGAACATTGTGTGTTGTGTATCAGTGACTTTGATTCCTTACTTAATGAAGAAGACAACTGTGTTATTTGGGGCCTCTTTATGCTAGCTTCCTAAGCAGTTCATTGGTCTTAATAATAACCATAATGATAACAAAGACGTTACTGGTTTTCTATGGTTGGAATCATTTATCTGGTTAATTTTTGAGCATCCATGCTTATGACTTTGTGTCATTTGGGCATTCAGCCTGTGGTGGAACAAGAACTTTATGGGCCACTGCATTTCATTTTGTGCTTTTATGACACTGCTTGTCCATAGTTGCAACACTGCTAACCCTTTCTATCTTTCTTTTTTATTATTTCATTTTGTAGACTGAACATGGTTGTTTCTTGACTTAAGTAATTTTTGTAACAGTATATCTGATGTCATTTTAATTTATTCTTCATCGAATGGGTCTCAGATCTTACTCTGCTGCGTTTATTCCAGAATCTTCTATTCAACTCTTTGTTTACCCAAAATGCCTCACAGAGGTCATAGGTCTTGTTTGTTGCTCTTATGGTTTAGATGTGGATTATGCTCTTTCGAGCGCTGGGCTTAATTTATTCAAACTTGTGAGTAAAAGTAGAATTATTTTTTTTTTCTTACCATTTTTCTTTCTGTAACTGTGCTCTTTTCTATAGCTCTATCCTCTCTTTACTCATTTTTTTCTGTACAGTAGACAATTTTTTTCTTCCTTCCCGCTACTATTGGGTATTTCTCTATACCATTGTTGGTATTTCTTTCTCCCTTACCCATTTTTAGGGTAACCCTTTAGTGCCATTGCTGGTAATCTTTTGGCCTTTCCACTTGTCTTTCAGCAAAAAAAAATAAAAATCCCCTTTCTTTCTCTTTCTTCATTGTTAACATGCCTGAAAAGCTGACAGGATTTGAAAAGTGCACTTCCTGTGGGCATAAAATTCCCAACTCTGATGCTCACAGGGAGTGCATTTACTGTATAGGAGCAGTTCACCTTGAAACCTCTTGTCAAATCTGTGCAGGTTTCAACTCTCAGGCCTTAAGTGACCATCAGAATAAATTAGTTTTAAAGGGTTTGCTGCCTGCTTCTGCTCCTTCCTCTTCAGCTTCTTAAACAGGGGCTCAAACACCTACCAAGGAATCCAGATTGTCAAAGGAGCCCAGGGAGCATACACTCTTCTGTCCAGTCTCCTAAACCTGCTTCTGGATCAGAGCCACCTATCAAGCTGCCTAAACATTCAGAACTGATTTATTTGGATCCGACATCTGGAATGTCAGTTTCCTCTGCATCAAAGTCCCTGCTTCTCTCCTAAGCCTGTTTCCCTTAGGCTTCAATCCTCATTCTTACAGGATATGCCAAAAGAGTGTCCCAATCCTCCTCCCACTTCATCTTCTATCAGGTCCTCCTGAAGCTTCTCTGAAGCAGATGTGGATAGGATAATGAGGAAGTTCTTCAGAGTTCAGATCCAGGTGGTGGGTTATCGACTCCATCTCCCACTGGATCTGTGAGCCTTCAACCTGCACCCCATTCTGTTATCTCTCCTACTCCCATCTATCCTGCAATTTTGGAGCCCTTGGATCCAAGAGCCCTGAGGGTCGAAGTGTCAGATCGAAAGACAGCTGCTGCTTTGATTCCGACAGTGTCCCTTACTCATTCGGCACTGATTCCCTTAGAGCAAGACAAGTCTCAGAGCTGAAGCGTTTGACACTGGGTCTGGGGAATGTCTTCAACTCTGAGGTTTTTGGAGCTGTCACTTCACCTTGGAGCCTTGGCATTAGACAGCTCAAGTCCAACTCCTCATGGCAGGAGCCTGGGCAGGGTCAGAGCTTGTCAGCACCTGGAGTTTTGGCTCCAGTGAGCCCAGCAATTGGTTCTCCCAGTCCTTTTGATTTTGAGGTGGTGGAGAGAGCTTTCTCTCAGCCAAGAGCACATTCTACTCTTCCATCTTCAGATCCTACCTCCATATCTCCCTCGGCTCTGACTGCTGAGCCTCATCACCTTATCTTTTAAGGACAGCTGCCCATATGAGCTTCCAGGAACGTCCCCTACATTCTGATACCTCTCCAGATCATCCCACTGAGAAGGTCCCCTGGAAGAGGTGTGTAAAAGGTTAGAGATCCTGAGCCAGAAAGGTGGATGGTCTTCCAAACCCCCTACCCAAGAGGAGTCAGTGTTCCTAAAAGCCTTCAGGTCCAGCCCATCAGATCTTGGGTTACTGCTCTGATGGACAACCTTATAGATCTAATGTCTCACGAAGTATGGAAGGAGCTAGATACCACAGAACTGATTCTATGTTGCCCTGACAAGTTTTTCACTTCACCAAAGTACAGACTTCATTGCAGAAATAGAGTTCTCGTGGATGCCATGGTTGTGGTGGCAGCCACTTAAAAGGACCTAGCTGAACAAAGCTGTTCTGTTCATCCCCCTAATAGTGAGTCCATGGAGATGGACAGGTTTGGAAGGCACATTTACACCTCAGCAACCTTTGCTTTATGGTCGCTCAACTACCTGTCACAATCTACTAGACTGCAGAAAGACTTGATTAAGGAATTCTCTCCATCTGTTCTAGGGTCCAAGTTGGCAGTGGAACTTAAATGTTTTTCTTTGCAGCTGGCAATGTGTCCATGAAGTTAATTTCTCATGCAGCAGAAGGTTCCTCATAGATGGCAGGTTCAGAGACAGCCATCAAGAGACATGCCTGGATGTACTTGTATGATTTTGCAGAGCCTTTTAAGTCTTCTTTCATCAATGCTCCCTTTAGTGGATCTTTTTTGTCTGGCCCCACAGTAAAAGAAACACACTCCCATAGTGAGCAAGATGGAAAGACTTTGTCTGCCGTGGGACTCCTTTTTTCTGCCCCACAGAGATCCTTCTCTAGAAATCAGCGTGGAGGTTAAAAGATGTGGTTCCAACAGTCACAAGTACCCTTTCAGGACTCATGAGGGGAAACTGCTCCTAGAGGTGGGGGGTGTGTGTGTTCCAATAGAAGACGCCACCCACGTGGCAGAGGAGGCCCAGAAAACCAAGGGTTTTGAGATTCATTTTCAGATAGACCCTTTCAGTGCCCCTGAAGTGTTGCCCAATTGCTCTTCTCTGGAGGCAGTCATCAGACGCTTGTCTCTGCACCTGGAAGCCTGGGCATATATCACAAAAGACACCTGGGTGCAAAAGATTATATCCAGAGGATATTTCATTCTCTTTCTGCAAATTCCATCATCCATACAGAAAAATCTCCCCAATGTTCCACCAAATTGGTGGGAGTTAGCAGCCCTAGAAGTTCAAAAGCTACTAGACAAAAGCGTCATCCAAGAGGTCCCACCAGAACAGAGAGGATTCAGAACTTACTCAATGTTCTTTCTAGTTCCTAAGAAAGCAGGGGTCCTGAGACCTTTTCTGCATCTCATTGATCTAAATCAGTTTGTAAAGAACTCCAAGTTCCAGATGGTCATGGTTCAGTCCATTCTAACTCTTATACTGAAGGATGACTGGATGTGCTCAATAGATCTCTAGGATGTGTAATATCACATCAAAATGAACAGATGCTCCTGGAGATATATGCACTTTCACTTGGGGGTCAGTCATTATGAATTCAGAGCCCTGCCCTTTGGTCTCACCTCAGTCCCTAGGGTGCTGGCCAAATGCATGGCAGTGGTAGCAGCTCAGCTCAGACTGCTTGGATTCAGAGTGTTTCCTTATTTAGATAACTGGCTGCTCAGCACCCCAACCAAGTATCTCCTCAAAAAGGCCAGGAACTACTTACTCCAATTAAATCAGTCTCTAGGGATCACAATCAATTATGTCAAGTCCCATCTACAGCCAGTTCAAGTCTTGGAGTTTATAGGACCTTGATTGGACTCCATCAGTTGGCCTTTCTTCCACAAAATAAAGTGCAGTTCCTAAGGCTGCACATCAGAGAGATACTTTCACATCCTTTTCCACCAGCAAAACTGATCCGTCAGGCCTTAGGATCAACGACTGCAGCTATTATCTTACTACCAACTGCTTGTTTAGACATGCAAGTTCTTCAGTGGACTCTAGCAGTTCAATGATCATTTCTTCCACAGCCTCTGACCCATCCTATAAAACTTTCTTGGGTTTGCAGAGACCCCTTACTTTAGTGGATTCGGTACAGTGATGTTTGTCAGGGTCATCCCTTTGTATTCCCACTACCAGTAGCCACTGTGACCATGGACACCTCCCATTTGGGGTGGAAGGGGCATTTCTTGTGATGGACTGTCCAAGGCATGTGGTCCCCAGAAGATACCAATTTGCATATAAGTTTCCTAAAGATGAGGGCTGTCCCAGTGTTGTGGGCTTTTCAGAATTCTCTTCCTCTAGGGACATTTGCTATCCAAATGGACAACATGTTGGTGGTTTGGTACATCAACGAACAAAGGGGAACCTGGTCCTACCCCCTTTGTCAAGAAGCAATGAGTGTGTGGCAGTGGACAATCTCCTCCAAATGCTTTCTTCTAGCAATGCATATACTAGGGAAATTCAACATGCTCACCGACAAACTCAGCATGACTGTTATGAAGCCTCATGAGTGGTCTCTCAATCAAGCTGTGACAGAGAGAACCTTTTGTCGATGGGGTCAACCTTACTGTTATCTCTTTACCTCTCCCCTCAACAACAAGTGCAGTAGGTTCTTTGCCCTAATCCCTTACTGGGGGGAGTCAGTGAGAGATGTTCTAGTCCACATTTGGCCCTTTGGTCTCCTTTACGCTTATCCCCCTTACCCCAATCCCCAATTTTCTTCAGAAAGCACTCCTGTTGAAGAACAAGGTTATCCTCATTGCCCCCTTCTGGCTTCATGAAGTGTGGTTCCTCTTCCTTTGGTCTAATCTCCTATGTCCTCCTTGGACACTGGATCCCTCTCCAGATCTGATTACCCACTCCACAGGGATGGCTTACCTACACCTTCAACGACTCAAACTGACTGCATGGTTTCTTAAATTCCAATGATGGCTAGAAAGCCCAGGTTTTCTTCCCCAGTTCCCCATACTCTGTTATCATCACAAAAAGCCTCCACTAAAAATATATATATATAAAAGTAAATGGAAGATGTTTTATATTGGGCTCATCAGTGAGAACTGGATCATTTCATTGCACCTATTCATGCTATTTTAGATTTTCTTGCTTTGGTTTTTTCAAGAAGGAGTTAGTTTTTCCCCCATCAAAGTTCAACTAGCAGCCACATCCAATTATCACACTGGAAATTATGCTTTTCCCATAGCTTCTTCCAAGTAATGCAAAGTTTTCCTTAAAGATCCTTTTTTTCCTACAGCCTCCAATTAAAGATCCATGGGACCTTACACTTTTATTACACAGTTTGGCTCAGCCTCCTTTTCAGCCTTCAGCCAAGTCTGATCTCATGATTATGTCATAGAACACAATTTTTATAGTGGCCATCATATCGGATAGGCAAGATTCTGAACTCCAAGCACTCTCTGCAAAGTCACCTTACTTGATCTTCCACAAGGACAGAGTCACTTTACGTAGTAATCCATCATTTCTGCCCAAAGTAGCCACTGAAGTGAAAATCAACCAAGTGATCAATTTACTCGTGCTCTTTCAAATTCTTCTAATAATTTTATTTATTTATTTAACATTTGTTGACTGGGAAAGTCAGACTAGGACAGCACCTAATTTCTGCTGAGGACCAGGGAGAAATGCTCCAAAAGCATGCCTTTGGAATGTGGGAGGAAACCGCAGTACTCAAAAGAAACCCATGCAAACCCCTGGAGGACATGCAGACTCCGCACAGAAGGCAGCACAGCTGACAATCGAACCAGAGAACCACTTTCTATGAGACAACAACAATAACCTCTGCACCACTGTGCCACCCAGGTTAATACATGCTTCACCTTTTAGATGTGCATAGACAGCTTCATTTTTATCTTCATAGGATGAAGATTTTTAGAAAAAACTGATCAGTTGTTCACCTACTTTGCCCCCAGTAGATTAGGAAAATCAATCTCTAAAGTTACTCTAGTTAAATGGTTGACAGATTGTATTTCAAATATATATTTTCCATGAGGATAGCCTTTGCCGATACCTCCAAAACCTCACTCCACTAGATCCATGGCTACTTCATCTGCTGTCTGGGCCAGAGATCATATTGATATTGTCTGCATTGGAGCCACTTGGTGGAATGCTCATACATTTATTGCTCATTACAAGCTGGATCTCATCTCCAGAAGCAGAGCTACCTTTTGTTCTGTGGTACTCTGGAATATCCTTCTATGAGGCCACCCAAGGTTCTCATAGCTGGGGACTCTGTCCCATTCATTGAGGAATGAATGAAAATGACAACATCAGATTTAAAAGTGATGTGCTTACCATGCATCTCTGTTGTCCATTTTCATTCTTCCTCAACCCTCCTTCCCCCCTATCTTTTGGTTTCGGAGTAATGTGAAAGAAATATTGGAACCACTATTCCTGTTTGAGCCACTTTTTCTGTTTTTCTTCATTATGTAGGCTATGACCTGTTCTTTCTGATAAAACAGCAAACGGGATCTGAGGTAATACAGGGTTGTGGGGCATTATGTGTAAAGGGTGGAGCTTTAGAGTTGGATCCAAAAGTCTGGAAGAAATGTGGCCAAGCCATATCTGAGGTTGAATCCAAGACCCATTTGTTGAGGAAGAATGAAAATGGACAACAGTTATGTTGCGTACATACCCAGATTCCAGATGGTCATGGTTCAGTCCATTCTAACTCTTATACTGAAGGATGACTTGATGTGCTCAATAGATCTCTAGGATGTGTAATATCACATCAAAATGAACAGATGCTCCTGGAGATATCTGCACTTTCACTTGGGGGCCAGTCATTACCAATTCAGAGCCCTGCCCTTTGGTCTCACCTCAGCCCCTAGGGTGCTGGCCAAATGCATGGCAGTGGTAGCAGCTCAGCTCAGACTGCTTGGATTCAGAGTGTTTCCTTATTTAGATAACTGGCTGCTCACCACCCCAACCAAGTATCTCCTCAAAAAGGCCAGGAACTACATACTCCAATTAAATCAGTCTCTAGGGATCACAATCATTTATGCCAAGTCCCATCTACAGCCAGTTCAAGTCTTGGAGTTTATAGGACCTTGATTTGACTCAGTCAGTTGGCCTTTCTTCCACAAAACAAAGTACAGTCCCTAAGGCTACACATCAGAGAGATACTTTCACATCCTTTTTCCACAGCAAAACTGGTCTGTCAGGCCTTAGGAACAATGACTGCAGCTATTATCTTACTACCAACTGCTTGTTTAGACATGCAAGTTCTTCAGTGGACTCTAGCAGTTCAATGATCATTTCTTCCACAGCCTCTGACCCATCCTATAAAACTTTCTTGGGTTTGCAGAGACCCCTTACTTTAGTGGATTCGGTACAGTGAAGTTTGTCAGGGTCATCCTTTTGTATTCCCACTACCAGTAGCCACTGTGACCATGGACACCTCCCATTTGGGGTGGAAGGGGCATTTCTTGTGATGGACTGTCCAAGGCGTGTGGTCCCCAGAAGAAACCAATTTGCATATAAGTGTCCTAAAGATGAGGGCTGTCCCAGTGTTGTGGGCTTTCCAGAACTCTCTTCCTCTAGAGACATTTGCTATCCAAATGGACAACATGTTGGTGGTTTGGTACATCAACAAACAGGGGGGAACCTGGTCCTACCCCCTTTGTCAAGAAGCAATGAGTGTGTGGCAGTGGACAATCTCCTCCAAATGCTTTCTTCTAGCAATGCATATACTAGGGAAATCCAACATGCTCACCGATAAACTCAGCATGACTGTTATGAAGCCTCATGAGCAATCAAGCTGTGACAGAGAGAATCTTTTGTTGATGGGGTCATCCTTACTGTGATCTCTTTACCTCTCCCCTCAACAACAAGTGCAGTAGGTTCTTTGCCCTAATCCCTTACTGGGGGGAGTCAGCAAGAGATGCTCTAGTCCACGTTTGTCCCTTTGGTCTCCTTTACACCTATCCCCCTTACCCCAATCCCCAATTTTCTTCAGAAAGCACTCCTGTTGAAGAACAAAGTTATCCTGATTGCCCCCTTCTGGCTTCATGAAGTGTGGTTCCTCTTCCTTTGGTCTAATCTCCTATGTCCTCCTTGGACAATGGATCCCTCTCCAGATCTGATTACCCACTCCACAGGGATGGCTTACCTGCTCCTTCAATGACTCAAACTGACTGCATGGTTTATTAAATTCCAATGATGGCTAGAAAGCCCAGGTTTTCTTCCCCAGTTCCCCATGCTCTGTTATCATCCCAAAAAGCCTCCACTAAATATATATATATATATATATATATATATATATATATATATATATATAAAAGTAAATGGAAGAGGTTTTATATTGGGCTCATCAGTGAGAATTGGATCATTTCACTGCACCTATTCATGCTATTTTAGATTTTCTTGCTTCAGTTTTTCCAAGAAGGAGTTAGTTTTTCCACCATCAAAGTTCAACTAGCAGCCACATCCAATTATCACACTGGAGATTATGCTTTTCCCATAGCTTCTTCCAAGTAATGCAAAGTTTTCCTTAAAGATCCTTTTTTCCTACAGCCTCCAATTAAAGATCCATGGGACCTTACACTTTTATTGCACAGTTTGGCTCAGCCTCCTTTTCAGCCTTCAGCCAAGTCTGATCTCATGTTTCTGTCTTAGAAGACAATTTTTATAGTGGCCATCATATCAGATAGGCAAGATTCTGAACTCCAAGCACTCTGCAAAGTCACCTTACTTGATCTTCCACAAGGACAGAGTCACTTTATGTAGTAATCCATCATTTCAGCCCAAAGTAGCCACTGAAGTGAACATCAGCCAAGTGATCAATTTACTAGGGCTCTTTCAAATTCTTCTAATAATTTTATTTATTTATTTAACATTTGTTGACCGGGAAAGTCTGACTAGGACAAAGCCTATTTTCTGCTGATGCCCAGGGAGAAATGCTCCAAAAGTATGTCTTTGGAATCTGGGAGGAAACCGGAGTACTCAGAGGAAACCCTTGCAAACCCCTGGAGGACATGCAGACTCCGCACACAAGGCACCCCAGCTGACAATCGAACTGGAGAACCACTTTCTATGAGACAACAACCATAACCTCTGCACCACTATGCCACCCAGGTTAATACATGCTTCACCTTTTAGATGTGCATAGACAGCTTCATTTTTATCTTTATAGGATGAAGATTTTTAGAAAAAACTGATCAGTTGTTCACCTACTTTGCCCCCAGTAGATTAGGAAAATCAGTCTCTAAAGATACTTTAGTTAAATGGTTAACAGATTGCATTTCAAATATATATTTTCTATGAGGTTAGCCTTTGCCGATACCTCCAAAACTTCACTCCACTAGATCCATGGCTACTTCATCTGCTGTCTGGGCCAGAGCTTATACTGATATTGTCTGCACTGCAGACACTTGGTGGAATGCTCATACATTTATTGCTCATCTGTGTTGTCCATTTCCATTCTTCCTCAACCTTCCTTCCCCCCTCTCTTTTGGTTTCGGAGTGATGTGATAGAAATATTGGAACCACTATCCCTGTTTGAGCCACTTTTTCTGTTTTTATTCATTATGTAGGCTATGACCTGTTCTTTCTGATAAAACAGCAAACGTGATCTGAGGTAATACAGGGTTGTGGGGCATTATGTGTAAAGGGTGGAGCTTTAGAGTCGGATCAAAGAGTCTGGAAGAAATGTGGCCAAGCCATATCTGAGGTTGAATCCAAGACCCATTTGTTGAGGAAGAATGACAATGGACAACATATATGCATAGTTATGTTGCGTACATAACTTTTAATTCAGGATTTTGCAGCAGCTTTACTACATCATTGTCAGTACTCTCAGGTTATTAGTTAGAAACTTTCTGTTAAAATGTTGGTTTGCTGTTCAGTAGCATGACATACTTGACCATTTTAACTATATGTTTATTATTGTGTCTTTGTTGTCAAGATGAAATAATGGCTAAATCTTTTTAAGTTCATTCTGACTTTTTATTTTGGTCACATTATTGCATATTACTTTGTTCAATTCTGAAATTTATTGTACACTTCCTAGGTAATTTAAGCAATACAATGCATCTGAACTTAGACTCAGGTGATTGCAATCCTTGGACTTCATATTTGCATTCAGTATGGCACAAAGGTTACAGAAATTGGCCATGATGAGAAGAAATATTTAGGAGTATGGATTAAATATGCTTCTGCTATGGCAGCTGAGGATATATGAGAAGAGAAAGGTTACAGAGGTTGGCAATGGCTAAAATTCTTTCAGTTATCACCTACTAGATTAATGCACAGATTGACAGCTAATATATCTGTAGTTGATTGTCTGGAAGTTATTTGGTTACCCTTATTTCAGTGAAGATGTACACATGATGCATTAATTTTTTGTTTACTTAGCAGAGCTGGCATGGGTGGGGGGAGGGGCAAGTTGGGCAATATCATAAGGCCTCTAGCCTCTTAAGGGGCCTCTAGTTATAAAAACAACAACTCAGTTGTGAGCACACAAACATGCAGCAATTTGCAGCAAAATAAAATTATTGGGATCACAATACAATGAATCAACAATCCAGAATGTAGAATGTGTGGAAACACTAGCATTGGTGTTTCAGTTAACTGTGACCTTGGGCAGCCCCAAACAGTTGACTGTGTAGCTAAATGTGAATAGTAAACTTGGCACAGTGAAAGTTCCATAGCGTTTCTTGTCTTGCAATGCAGTACCAAGATAGCCTTCTGCCGTGTTTTAACCTTGCAGATTCTAAAGTGGGTAAATGGAAAAGGAATGAAAAACAAATTACTTAGTAAGTGTTTATGTTGATGGGATTGGATGCATACAGTCTGGGAAGTAGACTCCCGATGGAGCAGCTTCTGGAGGCAGTTTGAAAGCGCATCTATCTGAATTTTTTTTAAGCCTTGCTGAGGTTGTTTCACAGCTGTAGCTAATGAAATACATGACTCTTTCCATCAGTTTGTACTTCTCAACACAACAAAACATTATTGTTGTACACAGTAAATGGTTATCTTTGATGGTATGGGTGGAATGTGTATAAAATCATCTGATCACTGGTACATGGCACAAAATAACATTGGCATCTCACAGCGCTTGGTTCTTGGATTTGGTTTTTGGCAGTGGATCCTTCTATATGGAGTTTGCTTGCCTTTCCTTTGCCCAAGTGGATTTTACTTGGAAGCTCCAGTTACTTCCAGCACTCCGAAGACATGCATAGATGAACAGGCATTCCTGCAATTTGTCAGTTGGTGTGTGTGTAAAAATAGGAATATCTGTGATAAGAAATAATATGTTGTGGCATAGTTCATTATTATTTATTATTATTATTATTATTATGCTAATATACTATTAAAATATTTCAGTTTATCAAATATAAAGTTTATATCATGCCCCGGGTTAGTAACCAGTAATAATTTATTGCCTGCAAAAAGGACTATATGGGTGTTAGCATTTCTCTCAATTTATATTCAGTTCTGTTCAATTGTCTTATGTCTGTGGTTAATGGCTCTAAATATAAAGAATGAGTTCAGATACCTAGGCAATGAGACATTTCCCTGTGGTACATGTGCTGGGGACACTTGGCTGAAGTGACATTCAGCTGCAGGGAAATATAGCTGTCATGAATTACCCGTGGCCAAAGAGAAGCTTGCAACGCCATGCCCACAATTTAATAATCAAGTGCATGAGAGAAAAAGTAGTGAGTGTTGTGCTCAGTGTATAGTACATGCTTATGTAACTACATGTAGAAGTGTGCTACACCATACAGGAAATCTTGCATGCTGCTGTAGTCACACTTATGCTCCAGTACATATTTTCGGTAATTTTTCCTAGGTACTGTGAAGGGGTAGTTGTCTACACACACCTATGATAAAGGCAGTGCCTATTTTGCACTGCATTTTTACTACCACTGACCTGCCCACTGGCCAGCCTGCTGCTGATGCCTGCCATACTGCCTGCCATCTCATGTTGTTTTGGGGGACATGAACATTATTTTCCACTTGTACATTTAGTTAAGTTATGGGCATGCCAATACATTCCTTTTTTTTTTTGCCCACAGGGAATGTGCAACAGTCATATTTCTTTGCAGCCAAATGCCACTTCAGCCTTGTGCCCCAAACTAAATGTACAACAGGGAAATGTCTCACTACCTAGGTGCCTGAACCTATAAAGAAAAATGGTGTAAGTGGACAACCCTGCCTAGTTCCGTTTGTAATGCTAAACACTTTAGACCACTCACCAGCACACTTCATCCTAACCTGAGATCCACTGTAGATATTAAATATTAATATGTGTCTACATAATCAAATACATAATCAAAGCATATTGCTCAACTAGAAGACCACAAAGATACCTTATCAAGAAAAGCAAAGGCTTTAACTCTCTAAACTATCATGAAATATGAGCACAAGGCTCATACTCAGTAGCCTACAAGCTGCTCTGAGGTGACCAGTCTCTTGTTTTTTGAGCCATGAAAGACCCAATCTTGTATGTCCCTCTCTTTTTGAATAACCAATGGCTCTAAAAGCACCTGCTTTAGGGACCTAAATCTACACCAACAAATAAAAAAAAAAAAAGACTTACTTGGTAGAAGTGCCTAATTCAGTGTATTCCCAGCCTATGGAATGAGTTATCACTAGAGGTTAAAATACTGCATTGACTACCTTTAAGACTAGCCTTGATGACCGGATAGGTAGACATAGATTTACACCAAGTTTGTCATATACAGCCCTACTTGATTTGGGAGGTAGGCATTATGTGCTTGAAAAGGGAGGTATACATGTTTAAGTGTGTGTATTGTTCCTAATATTGTCACTGATTGTAGAAACCCAAATGACTTAAGGGATCTCCTCATAAAGTCCAAACTCACTTTGTCTAATGCTTTTTATCAGTATCCAAACCTTTTACAGTAATATATTACTGTCCTGTGCATCCTTTTGAATATTAAGGGGTCTGTTACTATTGTCATATGTTTGCCAACCTTTTATAAGTACACACTGATCTAGGTTAGTTATTCTAGCAATATCTTTGCCATTTTTTGTAAGGATTATCATAAACACTTTATAGTCATGATTCAAAAATCAAATGGATCTATATGAGCCTGGATCATGTGGATCTTTCCTCTCCTCTCCTTTGATATAACCGTCAGTACTGTTTCTTTCCAAATCAGGGGCACCCCCCCCAAAGAAATTTAATGTTAAAAAGTACTAGCCAGACTTTTAACTCCTGCTCCTTCCTTTTTCCACACTTCTTTAGGAACTTCACTTTCAGCAGTTTTCCAGTACTCAGATTTCTTATTGCTTCTTCAATTTCCTTTATTTTTGATAATATCCCTACTCCTACTTTTGTTAACCAAGGAATTTGTAATTATATGAAATGTCACCATTTCATGTGCCTTATACTCGACTGTCTTGTTTTGTATAGTATAATGTAATAATTCAGCATTATTTTCATAGTTATTCCTGGGGGTCCATTTTTACTCTACTATTATCTTAATTCCTGATTATAATTATCATAATTTTAAATTGAGCCAGCACTTTGGTTGCTCTATGGTTATCATCAAAAAATAGCAATTTTAAAACCATTATTCTCTGTTCATTCATGTTTTCTGAATACAGTTGCATATACAGTCTAGCTTCTTTCATTTGCTCTTCAATCTATTGTATTCCATGTATTCTTTTTTTGTGCTGTAAATCCCTTAATATCCTTAAGACTTTGATACCAACTTGGGGCTGCTATTCAATATCTTATTTGCTTTCATTGTGACCCCCTTTCTAAGCTTCAGTTTACAAATATCCCATTTCTTTGCAAGATCTTTACTCATTATGTTCAAGTCTAATGACATTTCAGGTAAAGTTTGATTTACCCAATCATTAAATAGCTTCCTTTTCAGAAGGAATACTGGAAAATGACAATTTCTAAACACCTTTATTAAATTATCATTTAAGGCATAGGCATACATGCATTAGTAGAAAAGAAGAAAAAACATTAATTTTAATGCATTATAAATTCCATATGGTTTCTTCTTTTAATAATTGTCATTCACTCTAGCATTATATACATTGTTCAATTCCTGTCTTTCCTTAAACCTCCCTGTGTCTTCTGAACATTATTCTATGTGTATTGCTCCCACATATTCCATTTTCTATGTAATTTGCTGTTTCCTTTTTCTAAAGATCCCATCTACAGTTCTTTTTTTTAGGTTTAGATTTTGATTTCCATTTTCTAGGATATGGTTTGGCAGCAAACAACATTTATCTTTGCAAGTCCTCAGTATGTCAAGGTAATTCAGATTCCGTGCCCCAGCTCAAAAGAATCATTTTCCTAGGTACAGCCATTTGTGCTGCCAACATTTTCATACAGAGCTCTTTTTAGGGAAATTTTTAAATCTGTCAAATCATTGCACTCCCAAAAAACATGTTCCCAGTAACCTATCTTTTTCCCATCATACCTCCATAATTTATCTACCTGAGGAAAAATTCTCTGAAGACTGCTTGAGGTATGAACCTACCTATGCAAACACTTCCAAGCAACAATTCTAAAACTACTGGACTTTGTTGCATACTTTGGAGCCACACAGATATGCTCCCATAATCCCCTTTGTAAACTGCCTTTCCAGTCTTAGTTTTCAGTCTTTTCTAAGCTCTTCTCGTCAATAATTACAGTTATCATGCAATATTTTATATAATCTTCTAATTATCCATTTTTAAACAACAGCCTCTGTTCTAGATTCAACTAAAACTCTACCAAAGCTGCTACTTCACTTAGCACTCCCCTATCGCTTCCTCTTTACCTATACCCTGATATCAGTCACTGGCAGGGAAGGCAATCTCTAACTGCAGTCCATACCTCTGCTTGGCCTCAACCTACTCTATTTTCTTAACCTCAATAGTGATTTGATCCTAAAACCTTGGTTCCTTTGCCAATTTTCTCTTGCCTGTTACTTGTCGTCATCCCCATTGGCAAGATCTACTTTCTCAATTCCCATGTTGGCTTAGTTCTTAGAATACTTTTTTAATATTTACAATATGGTTATTGTTTTTTCCTCCTTAAAAATCTGCATCCAAAACCATACTCTCTTATTTCTCAAAATTCATGTTTCATGACCATCCCTTTCCACTTTCATTTATAGCTTCCTGCTTGGGTTATGTAAATGATCCATAACTGTGTAGCTCTAAAATATCCATTCACATTAGGGAACCCAATTCCACCTTGCTCTATGCAGAGGATCAACTTATCCCACTTAACTCTTGCCCTTTGCACTCCAAAAAATTCCTTCAACTCTATTAGTGTCCACAACATGTTCTCTGGTTGATAAAAATGTGCATGTCCTGTATATAAAACTAAAATACCTACAAAAATTTTCACTGCTTCTATCTTACTATCTTTATCCATTAATCAATTGCTTCCAGTTTCTCAGTTTGTGTAATCTTTTGTTTAATCTCTTCTTGCATATCCTTAGCTGCAGTAACAGAATCAAATATTGTATCCATATACCTAAATGTTGTGTCTTTCGGCTTTTCCCGGTTAGGGGTCGCCACAGTGGAACTCTGGTCCACTAATGATTGGCAGTAGATGTTTACGTGCCAAGTTGCCAGCCCTGATGCACAACCTTCAACGAAGGTACGCCCATTCATGCATGTCTCCACAAAGAAGACGCTCTAGCTGAGAATCGAACAGGACAACGTCTTACTGTGAGGCGACAACGCTACCACAGCACCACCACCGCAGTAACATCCATATACCTACTTAAATACTTTACCTTATCATGTCTCCATAATTCTGAACCAATTCACACGAGGGTACATAGTTTAACGCTATAGTCTTTATTTTACTTTCATTAATTTTATATCCTAAAAATATTTAAAACTGCCTTATAATGTTCCACAGCATCAGTGTGCCCTTTTCTGGATTTATTGAGTAGCATTTTCTGTAAAGAAAGCTAAGTTTTCCTGATTGCCATACCAGTTACACCCTTGAATTTGTGTGTCCCATATTTTCTTCCCCAATGGTTGCAAATATAAACAAACAAAAGGGTAAATAGGACACCCCTATCTAGTACGTCTCTTCAACCAATCCATCTGCATTAGGGCATAGAAACAGGACTTTATGGCACAAGTAATGGAGTACATACTCAGAATTTATTTTTCTGTAATCCTTTATTACACCACACACACACACACACACACACACACACACACACACACACACACACACACACACACACACACACACACACACACACACACACACACAGGCATCCTACCCAGTTTACAGAAAAATAAAGTTATATGTCTTTAGAATTAAGTCAGTGCATTCTGACAGTAATGACCCATTTTCCACAAGAAATTTGCTAGAAAATGTTAGGAAGTTTCAGGAAGAGAATCCTGTTTCGTTAAGTAGCACCAGCAGGACTACACAGCTTTTTGGCTGATCTGTTTTTACCTTCTGTTTCACAACAAACATACATTTGACAAATGTTCTAGCTGACAAACTCTGTGTTTGAGTGATATGAATTATTAGTGTATTCTTATGAAATCAGCACTGTAAATGTTTTTTTTCAGAATAAAATATTTTTGTTCACTTTCAATGTTAAAAACAAGCATTTTACTAATGATGGATGCATACATTTGGGATTATGGTGTATTCTTCCTTACAGTGATGATGCTCATGGAAACCTTTCATAGGGTCAAGTAACTGTGTGTCCTGAAGTACTTGTAAGAAAATCCATAAGTGATGTAGAGATTACATTTTGCAGGTAGGATCAAATTAAGGTCAGAATGGCCACTGCAGATCTACAAATTAAAACATTTGTTTTAAATAGTTTTCTTCACAGTAGCAAAGCATAGATGCTATCGAAACCATAAATATATGCCAGTGTTCTGAATTCAAGCTTAAAGCTATGTATTTTATATTAAAGGATCATAGGATCACAAAAGGTTACTAGGCAATTGGCCCTGAGGCCCTTATAAGCCTAGCCAAGAGTTTAGCCCATGTTTAGACAAATCAGCACCCAATGCCCCTGTCCAGCTGGGACATGGGTGGAATCCCAGGGGTATACTTTCTTTTTCCCAACCAATTATCCAGGTTGCACTTAAAAAGTGATAAAGAGGTACTCTGCTTGATGTGGAGAGGGAGTCTATTCCATAGATGGGGGAGTATCTGGGACACAAATCTGTCCCGCCAACAAGTCTTGTTGATGTTAAAGACCAGGTTGAGGCCACGTGTGCAGGTTACTTGAGTGGAACTTGACTTGCGAATATGCAGCAGTCCCATCAAGGTGGGGTCCGTGAACACCTTGTATACTAGATAGAGGTCACCTCTGAGGAGGGGAGTCTTTATGAAACTGAGTAGAGGATAGGGCTTTTAGCCTATCTGTGTATTGTAGATGTTTGAAGCCCTGGATTCTCCTGGCGAGGAACCTCTGTGGTCTCTCCAGCTGCTGCATGTGCTTTGCAAGGTACATGCTGAAAGGGGCGTTGTACTCAATAATGGGTCTTATAAGGAGAGAATACAGGAATGTTATGACCTCCTTGTCCCTGGATGAGATACCCTTACTTATGAGGTGGGCCATGTAGAAGGCTTTCTGTACAATGGAAGCAACATGATGGTCAAAATTCAGGTTGCTATCAACCTGGGTGCCCAAATCCCTCACGACTGATTGAGTGCTTAGGATGTTGTTATTAATGTGATAATTTGTGGGGACACCACTCTCCCCAAAGGGGATGATGATGATGCATTTTCTGGTATTCAGCTTGAGGCCATGTTTCTGGCACCAGTCATTTGTCTAAGTGAAACCCTCTTGGAGGATGTCCACATCACTAGGGGAATTGATGACAGCACCCAGCTTGCAGTCATCTGCAAACTTGGTCAGCCATAACCCACTGGTTTTGGCCTGCACCTCAGAAAAGTATATCCCAAATAACAGAAGCCCAAAGACTGAATCCTGGGGTACGTCGCTTGTTGCAGGTCTACTGCTTGAGGTGGCTTCCCCTATTTTGATTACATGGGTTCTATTAGTGAGCCAGTTTGCTACCCATCTGGTAACAAATGCATTGATGCCTAGTTGAGAGAGTTTATCTATTATGCCTGAGTGGGGAATAGTGTCAAAGGCTATGGCCAGGTCAAGGTAGGCGGTGTGCACTGTCTAAAATATTTTAATTCTTTTTAAATGTCATGGCATAGTAAGTGACATTTGAAAGCATTTTCATTAAAATTTACAATGCAGGTACTGCTTTGTCTTTAAAAATACCTATAAATATAGTTTAAGTTGATTGCATAGGTAAGTACCCCAGTGTAATTTTCAGAAAATGTCATGCCACAGTGCAGGATCTTAAATATATATCCCTTTAATATACAGGAAACAAAAATAGCTACAAACATTCAACAGTTTGGGAAAACCTTCTTGAAAATAGAAGGAAAGGGGTTAAAACTTCTAATCCAATACAGCTCAAACAATAAAGTAGTAAAGTAAAAATAAGTTAGGTCCTGTGACTCTGCACAGCTTTCCAGGACCTCTAGCTGCTGCTTAATGCAATTACAGTTAATTCACCTAATAACAATGCAAAACAAATTAAAAGTCCTTGACTTAAGTAGCTAGTCAGTCAACTAAGGGAAACACGTGGTGGTGTAGGTGTGGTCTTAAATGTAATACCCACTTATGCAGAGTAGTACTTAAAACAAGAAACACTCTTAGATCTTAGAAGTACACCCACTTATGGAAACAATCCAGCATTGGGTTTTAAAATTCAAGGCATCTTGTTGAGTGCTAATGTTGCAGACTAGCTGTATAACTCACATTTAGTAATAAGCACTATTAAAGCACACTATATATGTCACATGACATCAGTATCCACATGGCATAAAGGGGTTACATGCTGTTGCTCCAAATGAGCCTCCTCATATCTGAGCTGCTCCTGCTTTATAGCTTCAGGCAGTAACTGCATGGTTGGTGATGCTTACTCTGTATACAAGGAATCTGTTTTCTCAATTGTATAGTTTGTGCTCTTTGGTATGACAGCCCCAAAAAGTTGAGACATTTTTCATTTTATGTTGCTAATTGTTCTTTTCCCTACAGTGCAGTGAACTTGAAGTGAGAACAATGCATTGGAGGGAGTGGGGCTGGGGATCTTCCACATTATAGGGATGCAGGGAGTTTTCTTACTGTTTTTATTTTGCTTAATTTGCTTATAAACCTCACATCCTTGAGTGCATGCATTACAAGCATACATGTACTCAAATAGTGGGGAGAGGTGGACTAAGGTCTGTTGTTTCGAGGATTTGCAGTGAATCTGGCATAATGAAACTGGTGGCCAGCATGTTATCACTGTAGGAGGAGATAAAATTGTATTAATGTCACTTAGTTTCACTATTACATCATTTCCAGTACATCCACTGTGCTGAAGTGCTCATAAGATGAGGGGATGCAAAATAATTTTAAGGAAACTAAGCACAGTACAAGATGTTTGCTTTTACAAGTACTGTAATACCAGTACTTTAATACATTTCAAAAGAAGAAACAAAACTATTACCTCATAACCTGTGAGATTCATACAGAAAGCAGAATGATGTGGAGTCACATCTTTACTGGATTCCAAACCTGTTGGACTAACACTGATTTAAATGTGCACAGACTTTTCAGGCAGTTTCTAACGTAACGGACCTGCTTTAGATTGGGTAATCGAAATGGCCACCCAAGTTCAAGGTCATATAAAGATGACCCACCCACTTATGATATAGCACACACCAAAAAAAATAAATAAATAAAACAGGTTTGAAAGAGAAAGCTGATTCTGGATCTACTGCTAGCAGCAAGCAGTCCAGTCCACTGAAGCAGGAAAGTAATGAGAAAAGTTGATTAGTATATAAACGGGGCTGCTACTACTCCCCACATAACTTGCTTTTTTTCTATGGAGTACTGGAATACATCTTTAATACAAAAATGTGTATGTATATATGTATATTTACATAATGTGTGTGTAATACTTTTGATCTAAAACATTTTTCATCTAATCTCAAGTGATTAAATAAACTAATCTAAAACATATTTCTATGAAATGTACTTTCAATGAAGAGTGCTGCAGGCTATAAACAATTACTGATAAAGTGGTTTATGGAGTAAGGATAGCAGAAATTCCAAGACAAATGAGTCTGTCCCACCATTTGTACCTTCATAATGGCCACCCACATGTACTCCCATGCAACACACTGACACATAGTACATCAAAAAAGAAAACAGTTTTCACATTCAGCTTAAATCTGAATAGTGGTAGCATTATGGAAAGGCTTTTTTTAAATTTATAATGCAGGTTAGGATAGTGTTAGCAAATATTACTAAGGTGGAACAGGGAGATGAAGCTCATGTCTTAAACGTTTCTCACTTATGGAGTTTGGGTCCTCTTCTAGTGGTCACAGAAAACACTACCATGATGTAGTACTTGAACTAGAGGTGTGTGCAAGGTCATACCCTCTTTACTGATTGGCAGTGATTATCTGGGAGCTGCCTTTACAGAAGTATCTTACATTCCATCAGGGCAAAACACAGAAATAGACAGACTAAGCAGATCCTGGACAGACCCTCATGAGTGGAAGCTGCATGTAGCATTCTTCCACGATTTGATCCAGATGTGAGGGACACCTTAAGTAGGTCTATCCTCCTTTCAAAACAGACAACATAAAAAAACCCATTCAAGACATCCTTGCACCCATGCTTGTAAGACAGATGCTCTATCATTCCCATGGTGAGGAATGTTCCTCTATACATTTCCACCCTCTCCAACGATTCCCAAGGTACTTCTAAAGAATTACCAAAGATCATTATGGTAACCCCCTTCTGTCCCTCCCTTTTACCTGACTTGGCCAAGGGCAATTATCTCAAACTTCTTTACAGGCTAGATCTGCTCACACATCATCAGAAGCAAATACTATACCTCGACTTAGAGTAATTGCAATTAGCAGCCTGGAAGATTCTATTTTGTTACCTGTTAAGCACATGATCCATATGGATGTGCAGTAAGTACTTAAGGAAGCAAGAAAATTTATAGCTAGAAAAATCTTATGATTACAAGTGGAGAGGTTTTCTAGGTGGTGGCTAGCCAATAACAAAGGTCCCGAAAGGATTTCAATCCCACTGGTTTTGAAATATTTGTGTGAGTTACTTATTGATGGTTTGTCATATACTTCTATCAAAGTGCTTCTTGTAGCCACCTCCACTTGTCTGCCCATAGATCCCCTCTTTCATCATTTTTTTGTGGTCAAACAGTTTATGAAAATAGTGTTGGCAGGTGAGACCTCTAGAAAGCAAATTGCTCCTCCCTGGGATCTCAACTTTGTTTTTGAAAAAATTTACTTTACCTCCTTTTGAACTTGCCTCTCAGGCTGATGTGTGGTTCATTACTTGGAAGACTGTTTACTCATTACTTTGATATCTACACGGTGAGTCCCTGAGCTGCAGTATCTCATAGTGGGCCAATTGTATCTGATTTTTCACAAGGACAGGGTTGCGTTATGCACTAATTCATCATTTGAGCTTTAATCTGTTTATGAATTTACCTTGAATTAAGCCATCAATCTCCTAGTCTTTCCTGATGCAGAAAACAAGGGAGAAAAAAATTCCACATACCTTGGATGCACACAGGCAGCCCAGGTACTACCTTGACATAAACAAAGCCATTTAAGAATGCTGAACAGCTTTTTGTCTCCTATATAGTGGCCAAGAAAAGTCAAACTGTCTCTAAGCAAACTATTGCATGATGTCTGTTCTCTGCTATTGTTTTATGTTACTCCCATATTGTAAATTGCTTCCAGACATGGTTAAGTCTCACTCAACTAGGGCCTTATCTTTATCAGTGGCATATTGGAAAAGGGTGGGCTGTAGAAGCATTCCAGAGGGAGCAACCTGGTCCTCTGTTCATACGTCCCCAAAGCACCACAAACTGGATTCCTTTTCAAGGTCCACAACAGGCTTTTCTAGGACCATTCTCTACAGGCTCCTTGAGCCTTCTCCTTCCATCTCCCGGGTGGGCTAAGCTTTGGGAATAATGAACATAGTACAGTTGTACAATCCCTACTTAGCTGTAACAGTAAATGTTAGAATTCCTCACTTCCTCAGTGGCATGTCCCACCTGTCATCCTCCAGTTTGTGCATAGTTTCAGCATTTTTGATTCCGTTGTTGGATTTGTTTCTTATATGGTATTGTGACTGACTGCGAATGTACTCTTACCACATGATTCTGGTTTCAGATTCTTTCCTCTTCTCCTCTGTAGAAGCAAAAAAGCCTAAACACTCTCTCCCTGTGCCAGCTGAAGGCTTCCTTTGCAGGTAAAGCTCAGCCAATCATCTGTTAAAGGAAGACAGAGAGGGAGGGGTGGCTGAGCTTTTGAAAGCTGGCCAGTACTGAGTTACCAGGGCACTCAACCCAAAATGCCACTGAGGAAGTAAGGAATTTGAACATCTACTGTTACAATTAAGTAAGACAGCTGTACTTCCTCCTGACACCATCTGGTCCTTCAGTGGATCTCTTTCCAAATTAAGGACCTATATGCTGAAAAATGTAGGTAGTACTTTAGTTCATTTACACACCAGTTATCTTTTCCAATGTTTCTGCAAAAGATAGGTGAAGGCAGACAACTGCCACACTAACTGGCAGCCCAAGAGCATATTCAGGACAGCTGCAGCTGAGCCAGTTGAGGCAACTTCTTGGGAGATGTAGGCAGAACAGGTAAGGTGTCACTGTGTTGACATTTGATGACTTTATTCTCTTGTGGCTGGCTTGTTCTAAGAGAGGAAGATGGGAGAGGTGCAGACAATGTACAGCAAGACAAGGCTTGTTTCCTAGGAGCTCATTAATCATGTCATTTGAAGTCTGGCTGAAGGCCACTTTTTAAAATAAGTGTCCTGAGCTCTTTTTTATATCCTGAATAGATGCATTACTAAGCCTGTATATCTGGTCACAGCACTGGAAGAATGAGCATTACTCTGGGATACATGCATGTCCACCTTAAAAGAGAAGATTGTTTCACAATCAAGTACTTCTTAAGCTAATACTCTGGGAGATATACCAGCATTTCCAGTGCCTGATTTTACTAAACAGGTTGAAAGTCAGGTAAGTAACATGAAGAACTGAGTGCTCCAGGTTTTAATGTCGCAGAGGAGTATACGTTTTCACTTCACATGTTTGAAGACTTGGAATCTGTTTGATGACAAGGTAGTGAAATTCTGCAACCACTGTGGCCTTTGCTGAATTAAAGGAAAGAGCTGATACTTTGTGAAGGACTCTGCTCCTTCATCCAGGGCTTGTAAACTGCATTTGCCTTCCTGTGGGTTACATTAACAGAGACAACATATTTTTAGGCTAGCAAGATAGCATTTTTTAAAAACATCTCCACAGGAGGGATGATTCAAGTCTCAGATGTCATTACACCAAAGCAGTCATTTAGATGTTTTGGGAGAAAAGAGAAAGGTCTCTAAGGATAGTCTATACTGGACCACAAAAACCTCAAGATTTCAATGTTTATTGAGTCATTTCAGGGAGATGGAGGGTGGGGAGCTTGAGTCAGGAGAAAGCTCATCGTCTTTGCCCGAGAGAAACTGAGATCCCTCATCTGCCTTCATCTTACACACATACATACATAGAAGCCACTGTGCAATTAATAAGCTCTTAAGTGTTGGGCAACATGAGCTTGATGCATAATCACACTCCTGATGTGGGTAGCTCACAGGAAGAGGGGCTTATACCAGCCTTATCACTGGCATCAGACTACATTCCCTAAGGGACTACTTTTAAATACCAACTGAAAAACATTTGACACTTAGCTGAACCAATAAATAACATGTAAAACTGCATCACAGCTTCACAAGTGCAAACAACATAATGTAAAAACATAAGTATGCATAAAAATGATTGTGAGAGTGAGAGGAATAATACGATGTTAAAATAAGCTAAACCTGAGATAAATGCTGAAAAGCAAAACCCATCACTTAAATGGTTTTGACCAAAGAATGCTGTTAATGTTAAGCTTGTCATTCAGACGGGGATGGGTGAATGACTTGCATTAAGCCTTAGCTGCCACTGTAGTTCTTCATTTTTTAAGATACTATTTACTCCCACTCCCCCCAGAACCCTACTTATGATTAAAAAAAATAAGAAATCCAAACAAGCCAGAATGTGTTTATGAAGTACATTTATGATTCCTGTTCAAACTATATAGTGCTTTGAGCTCAAGAATGATGTGACAGCTTCCATGCAGTTTTAACCAACTAGAAACTCTTGGATTAAGCATTCTGCAACATACATCACCTCACTGGAACTGCAGTCACTTACACATGGGGCCCTTCTTGGGTTAGGACAGGGTGAAGACCCTTTTTCCTCATTCATTTCTGCAGATATATTTCTGAGATATATTTTCCCTTATTCATTTCAGTAGATACATTTTCTCACAGGGGGCTAAAGATGTCCATCAAAATGAGCTGTATTCACAAGTTCATTGTAACTTTGCTAGGTGCATCCTTTGTGGCTTGCACTGCTGATGTCTAAAGTAAGACAGCTTACATGGGGAATGGGTTGTCTTCATTTTCCCTGGTGCTGAGTGCAAAGTGGTCCTGGTTCAGTTAAGGATAAAATCTGAATTAGTGGCTGAAGCCCTGCTGAAATAAAAATGCACTGAGGGATTGACATCCAGTGGCCAAATAACATGCTGAGTTTGTGAAAAGAGGAATGAACATCTATACAGCAGACACTAGAGGGGCAGACATTAGACTCAGGACTGGAAAGCTGGACTTTAGGGGGGAGCAGTGGCATCTGCAATGCTAAATTCTGGGAAGGAAGATTCTGGACAGGAATGCATCAGGGGCTTGTACTTCTACTAGAGCATGCATTAGTTGGTACTGCACTGGGTAAGTGGGTGGTTATGTGAGGCTGTATCTGAGAAGCAGGAGGGCTTGTTCTACATTGGCTCATATCAAATTGAAAAGAGGAGACTACATAGAAAAGCGTGAGGAATGGGAGATCATTTCTCAAATCTAGCCACTGTGGGCTTTTCTATTCTAGTAATGGCAGTTGCCAGCTGACTGTAATTTAATTGAACTGGTAAAGGAAATGGAGTTCTATTAGTAGAAAACAGAAGTAAATCATAATGAGGAAGCTAGTCATTGGATCTGATTCTAGAGGCTTGCTAAGGGATCCAGGTAAGAATTAACTGCAGCAAAGAAACCTTTGTAGTACAGAAGCAGCCCTGGGTAAATCACAGTGGCAGGAGCTGATAAAGAAGATGAAGGAGGGTGTTAGTGCATGTTCAGTGTTTCATGTAACAAGTTACTCCTTTGTTTCTGCACACAGAAAAAAGGCTAGTACGGGCTTCTTGTGATGGAAATGAGTTGCACATTTAAAGTATATGCAGATAGAGGAAGGCAGGACATTATCCTTTCTCTTCAGGCAGAAAAAGAGACAAAATATGCTCATTGACCACAGGAATCAGCTTCTTTCAAAGGCCCTTTGGAAACTAGTATTGATATGGAGTAAAGTCTGATAAAGTAATTCAACTTCTTAAAATCAAAAATGAGGATAGATGGAATATTTTTTGCCCATGTTCTAGTCCATGTAAGTAGTGAGAGAGAACCTGTAGATTTCCCCATGCTATGCCATGAGTAGGGACCAGTGTAAATCCAAGGTGTGGCACTTCAGAATCTGAAAGGAAAGAGTTGTCAAGATGTTCTAAAGGCTAAAAGGCACAACTATTTTGATACTGTCGCCAGAGCATTCTGAAGTTAGATATGCAGCTCACAAACCTAGCTGCTAATCGCTGCTAATAATGTGTCTGCTTCAAGCATAAGCACTGAAACTGACTGGTCATCTGTTCTGCCAGAAGAAAAGATGCTCAGTGAATAAAAAAGTCATGTATTAATACATATCACATATCAGGTATGTATCATTCATTTTCATCAAACACTGTTTAATATATCTAGTCAGAAACATCAAAGTTCAATTTTTAGGGGTTAAGCACAGACACACTTTGGATATGTGGCAAAAAAGTCTGTTTTGTATTTATATATAAATCATTCTGTACTTGCATTTGTTACATTATAATTCACGTATGCTATGCAGATTGTTTTGTGTATTTCACATGCACCTCTACTGCTTCTCTCTCTCTGCTATTTAAATTATGTTCTTTAGCCAGTTCAATCACTAAATGACTCTGTAATGCTTACTAATTATATAGAAATGCATGTTTACAAATTAATAAAAATATTTCCATCTAAAATGTAGATGATCTCTTAGACAAAGACCAGCACCAACTCATCAGTCGGTTTGATTTACCATAAAAATGCTTGTCTACAACCAAAAATTTATCACGTGAATGGGTATATGGTTAGCTGGGAATAATCTTCTGATAGAATGGAGACTGCATAGACACACAATAATAAAAAATGTACCACAGGCCGTTAGAGGAATATATTTCTTTCAGAGTCCCCTATTTAGTGAAACAAAAACCTGAGAAGGTGCTGCCATTTCCTAATGAACTGCACTTAGTATTATTCTGAATAAACAACTGTGCACAAAATGTTCATTTTATATATCCATACAGGTGTACTACTGACATGCACAGTTAGTCCTCATAGCAATTAAACAAGCAGCAGCTACTATTGATTTATACATGCTTCCTCTTAAACTACAGTGCTAAATTGCCTCAGAGGGTGGATGCCCTTTTCCTGATTTCATGCAAACACATGCAGCAGTTGGTAGCAAGATGAATGACAAAACTTGCAGTCATGCAACACTAGCAACATATTACAATGCATGGTGTTTAGCTAACCGTTTCACTGCTGAAGTACTCTTTAAACACACTGAATTACTTTTCAGGATGCAAACTGTACATAATGAAAACTGTTTTCTGTTCTGCAGTGCAAGGGTTAACCTTATATGTTTTATTAAATAACAACTACTTAAGTACACTTAGGCTATGTTTGCACTACTTCTATTACCTCCTGCTGTTGTCACAGTACCTGGTGTTGGAGTAGCTTTAGTGCAGTGGAGAAAGACAGAGAGGAGGAGGAAAAAATAAACATGAACAGTTTAAAACGTGCACTATAGTATTGTAATATCAAACTCTTAATCTTGTATACTTTCTGCTGCTGTAAAGAAGTCCTGAAGAAATAAAAACAAAACATAATATGCAATGAAGTTAGGAAATAAAGAATATGAATTTAAACTTGTGGCATATCAATAACTCTTGACAGCCTTCCATAAAGCATTTCTAAAGCTCTATTTACACCAAAAAGGTTAAGTTACTCATGAGCACACAGTTTAGCACTTAGCTAATTACTCTGGTCATTTTATTTTCATTGTATTTACCAATGCACTGCGGTATCAGAAACTTCTCACATGAAAGTGGGCATTAATGTGATATTAGAAAATGAAATTATACCCTGCTGGAGAACACATTTTCCAACAAGGTGTTAATGTACCAGGAGAGCCTGGAATAAAGTCCACTTACTCATGACAACATATTAAACAGCTGTGAAGTATGGATACAAAATTAAATGGTCATCATAGCAGTTGTAAGAAGCTGCCATTTTACTTTCCCCTCGCATTCCATTGTACTTAGCTGCATTTAGTAAGAGTGGGAAAAAAACAAAACTAGAAGGCTAGGTGTTTGTGCAAGACAGAGAGAGAGAGAAAGTGTGTGTACATCCATACTAATTTGCTTAAGAATTTTGGACAAAGCCAACAGTAATGGGAAGATAAAAGGCCTAAAATCAGAAAATCATTAAATGTACCCCAACTCACTTAAAAAATCAATAGAGGAACATGTTTTGCATCAATATGCCTTTTCTGTAGAATAAAAAGTATGAAACTATAATGGCTTGGTTTATTGACTAACTGTAGTTTTCAAAGACAGTCAAGAAAGAGGTTGTAATTGCTGGCCATCTTTGTGCGTGTGTGTAGTGCGCGTGCATGCATGCGAGAAAGAGTCTGCCTGTGTGTCGGTATGTGTGTGGCGGGAGTGTATCTGGTTTTATGCATGTGTGTGAGACTTAGTGCTCAACCGCACCCCATTGTGCGGAAAGCTCCACATTTGACACTGAAGTGAATCAGTGTTCTACTGTTCCGCTTTCGACAGTGGTGGTTCCGCTTTTTGTTCTCTGATTGGCTCCCAAATCATAAGTATAGCCAATTGGCAAGGAGAAAGAAAGGGAGTAAATCAGAGAATGATTTTGACCTTAGCAACCAATCGGAATTCAGAGTTAAAGTGCAATGCTTCAGGGTTGTCTATAATGATACTCCTGAAGCACGAGCAACAAGAAAAAATATACTTCTGTTCCCCCCTCTCTAAATGCGGTTGTGACAAAGTGCATTTAAAGAGAGGGAGAAAAAATAAAATCAGAGCAAAACAGCACAAAAGTAAATAACTGCAATGCCAGCAGTTAAAATGATTAACTGCTGGTATTACAGTTATTTATTTTCATACTGTTTTGCTTCTATTTTACTTTTTTTTTTTTCTCCCTCTCTTTAAATAAAGACAGTAATTACATTGAAAGTTAATAATTATGAGAGTTTACTGCTTGGGGATGGGCTTGTTTCATACTTTTGAATTCAGATCTAGCTGTAGGGCTAGGCGATATGTTGTGAGATGACCCGTCATTAAATCCAAGGAGCTTGGGGAACAGGGAAAAGGCAGAAAGGTAGATGGCCATGTCTCCTGCTGCTTTTGGCAGTGGGGTGGAAAAAGAACCTGGGAGGTAATAGAATCAATGTTTGCCTGGTTATCTTGGTATGCAGGATTGTCACGTAGTTTTAAGTTGATATTAAGTTAATATTAGCAGCGGTCAAGTCGGAGTCAAAAGGATAAATATTACCATAGGGGAGTCCAAAATATATTTATCTGCTGCTAGTTTGGTGTGTGAGCTGTGCATGAGTTGCAAACAACTAACTTTGGCAGTGGATCAGGCACAGTGCTAGTGCAGTAATAATTAAGGGAAGAATGCAGATCGGTCATCAGTGGCATTTATCTGGAGAGCCAGTATAGCTTTCACCTGTGAACAGATGGAGCCAAACATAATGTGGAGACAGACACAAACATAGTGACAATTTTTAGACATTGCTCTTATAACCTTAGAAAGTTGCTAGAATAACAGGTTTTGTGTTACCATACATGTTCTGATGTCTGAAACTCAAATTTATGTCATTATCTTATTATTTCATTCCTCTGTGATTTGCCTTTGAAACTACATATTTTCTGAGAAACACACCAAAAATATGAGGCAAAAATTTGGGCAGTTGACAGGTATGACAAGCGTCTGTGTGTGTGTGTGTGTGTGTGTGTGTGTGTGTGTGTGTGTGTGTGTGTGTGTGTGTGTGTGTGTGTGTGTGTGTGCGTGTGTGCGTGTGTGAGTGTGTGTGTGTGTGTGTGTGTGCTTTTGAGTTTTTCTATATGAGTGAGCCACTGTTTTTTTGCTGTTGCATCTGTGTCTGTTAATATGGAAATGTTTGAGTCTGCAAGAGAGTGTGTATATTATTAAATACTTACATATGGTATATTTTGGTTGAAAGGCCATGGCCATGGTCAAGGCATACTTTTGGCCAGTGCAAAAATAGGATGTTCCACATTTTGTTGGTTTGTCACAAATTGCTATAGTCCATGTTCCACACTTGCCTCATAGCAGGTTGAGACCTATGGTGTGACAGACTGTCTACATCTACATTTGTTAGTTTTATATATATATATATATATATATATATATATATATATATATGTGTGTGTGTGTGTGTGTGTGTATTTGTGTGTACACATTAAATACTTAATGTTTATATGTATATTCTATTGCGACTATAAAACTTTAGGAGGATGAACTATTTTACATCAAAATATAAAAAAGTATATCTTAAAAGAAATGCAAGCCATTTTAGCAGATAGCCCATTTTCTAAGTACTATAATTCCCCTCCAGAGTAGGTGTTACAAGGAAAATAATTTTCCAGGGGGTGGCTATGCCCTCCTCTATGGTCCACTATTTCCGCTATATCATCTACCTAATCAGATATTTTTGAGTGTGTAAATACATCTATAAAAATATACGATGCAGAAACAAGACAAACTCACCAATTATCAAAAAGCAAGAGAAGTATCATGACAGGACAAAATGCAGTGCTTTTTAACAAACGGGTTTGAAAACCAATCCAAAGAAGTCTTACTGTACTAAACAGGGTTATATAACTGTGGATTGATTTTCATAACTTGTCAGTTGGTTAAGACCAAAATAAATGATCCTGGAATGTAACAAGATCATTCAGGAAATAGGGCATTATAACAAGTTGCCATAATAAAACAACAGCCTAACTAATTTCAAATTCAGTCTAAATTTAAGTGAATCTATTCCATACTGATCAAGCAGTGTACACATCTAGTACAAATCTTAAGACAAAAATGTATGCTGCTACTACTGAATAAATGTGGCTCATTTCAAATGCATACATCCCAAAGAAGTCTCTAGTCAAAAATATTTCCAACAACACTCCCTGGAACAGAAAACATAAACCCTTGGTTCATGCATCACTGAAGATCACCTACATTTTCCTCTCAACCATATATATAATCCTTGACTCACACAAAATATCTTACCACAGATTTTGAAAAATGCTCTAATTAAACCCCTCCAAAAGCAAACCATCTCAAGAGATACCTCTGTTCTTCCAACTATGGGCAAATGTCAATAAAAAATAGACTACACCCAGCTCTCTCACTACATCCAGCAGTACCATCTGATATTCAGCCGTAAATCAATGTTGCAGTAGCCTAAGCTAAGCAGGTAACCTCCAACAAAAGTGAAATGCAAATCTCCTGCAGCACACAATACACTTTATTAATGCTACAATTTCTTCCAAGTTTCAGTCCACAACAGATTTCTTCAGATAACATGACACACAATAAAATCACAGCTCTTTTCTAATTTACATAGATTGCCTAACCAATCAAGTTCCCCTCAAAACTACAAAAAATAATACAATTGCAACCCTGCTGTATCATGTAAATAATTCTCTAATCGTCTTCTTTTCCCGGTTAGGGGTCACCACAGTTGATCATCTGTCCGCTCATGATTGGCAGTGGAGTTTTACGGTGTTGAGTTGCCAGCCAGGCGCCCAACCTTCCACAGAAGGCCCACACACGCACACACTCACATCTAGGGCCAATTTAGAGTGTCCAATTCACCTACTGCATGTCTTTGGGATGTGGGAGTAAACCGGAGCACCTGGAGGAAACCCACGCGACCACAGGGAGGACATGCCTACTCCGCACAGAAGGCACCCCAGCCGAGAATCGAACCGGAGAACCTCTTGCTGTGAGGTGGCAATTCTAACCACTGCACCACTGTGGCCACCCATGTATATTTAATATAAAAATATTAAACATAAAAAATTCATCTAAAAATCCCAAAATGTAAAAGATCATCAATACATATGTATATGAATATACTTTATATGTTATGAACATGGCGCCATCTACTGGCGAAACCCTAAAGTGTTTCAAGTGACAGGAATCTTATCTAAAATAGCTACTAAGACAATTATACCTAATTATTGAATAAATAAACTCCATATTACCCTGCAATTAAAGCTTCGCAGCTCTTAATTTTAATAAGGGTAAAATGGAAAAATAGCCATTGAGCCCAGGCTGTTTTCCTGCATCCAAAAATACCTGCCAATACAGTTTTCTGTATTCAAGGCGCGTCTCCCAAGGTCCCCCTCTAATATCCAAAGGGATACTTTCAAGGACAAAGAAACTAAAGGTGGCCTGCCTACAAGAGAATGTATGATTAAAAAGGGCATTGGTGTCATTCGTATTTTTAGTATCGTATGTATGTTCGTAAATCCGTCTCTTTAGTTTGCTCTCAGTTTTCCCTACATAAAATGAGGCACACTGGCTACATGTCACCAAATAAACAACCCTCTCACTATTACAATTATAGAAATTATGAGTACTAAGTGCTCTGCCCCAGCTTGTCAATACAAGACTCTCCTTGTTGGCCACATATTGGCACTGCTGGCATGCCCCACATTTATATGTCCTCTTACATCTAGTACTTGAAATCTCCTTGTTCCCATTATTGGCTTCCAAAAAATTCTTCAAGCTCTTGCCTTTTCTGTAAATGAACTTAAGGGGACCTTTTTGTGAGAATGGCAAGTCAGTAAATCCCATAAATCTTTCCCATTCATTTTTCACAATTTTGTTAAGACCTAAAATGTTCACATTAAATTATGTGATAAAGGCTCTACCTGTATTATAGCTTATTACCCTCGCTGTAGTTTGCTGCCACCCACCAAGTCTATCAACCCCCAAGACAGGGCCAAATTTATCTCTTCTACTTGCTACTACTTCACTTTTGATGTTATTAATAAGCTCATCTGGGTATCCCCTCTCTAAAAATAACCTGTGTAAGAACTCACATTCATCTCTAAAATCCATATCACATGAGGTCATTCTTGAGGCACAGATAAATTGTCTGTTAACAATATTTTTTCTGGAACCCAGGATGTGCACTTGTGTAGTGCACATAAGGGTTAGAGTACATATATTTCCGAAATACCTTAGACTCCACACTACCATTCGCTGTCCTTTCTAGTGTGACATCTAGAAAATGTATGGAGTCTCTAGAAATGGTATGTGTGAATTTTAAAAAATCAGTTGTAGTATCTAGGTATTTCAAAAATTCATTTAATTTAGCCTCCGTTTCAACCCAACAAATACAGATATCATCTAAAACTCTGACATATTTGGTTCAACAATACCTAAATTCCAATTGGAGAATGTACACTTTTTCCCACCAAGCCAAGACAATGTTAGTGTAAGTGGGGGCACAATTTACCCCCTATAGCAACCTTCTTAATTTGGTGAAAAAAATCCCCACTGAAATATAAAAAATTATTTTTAAGAACCAAATCCATAAGTCCCAGGATTATGTGCAAATCATTGTTGGAGATCTGGGCATCCTCTGTCAAGAACAGCTCCAGCCATTCCAACCCCTTAGAATGGGGAATTGCAGAAAAAAGGTCCTTAATGTCTATAGTGACAAAAAGGACCTGTTGGTAATCCAGTTCCAGATCAATTTTCTGTAAACATTTCCATGAATCATTTAATATTTGCTGGTTGTTCAACCCATGGGACTTGAGCTTGATATCTAAGTATTTTGCTAGGGGCACAGTCTTTGATCCCTCAGCAGATACTATAGGTCTCAATGGAGGGTATAGAGGGTATTTATGTACTTTCGGGATTCCAAATATATTAGGAATCCTGGGTCTATCATTACTTAAGTAATGGTAAATATCATTGCTCATCAGACCTTCCATAAGAAGATAATAAAGGGCCATATCAATCTTTTTGTAAGCGATATTGATTTCATTTTTGATACCCTCCTATACGTATCAATGTTCTCCAAAAGGTTCAGCATTTTACCTTCATATAGTACTGAGCTCACGACCACAGCACCTCCGCCTTTGTCAGGCTTTATAATCCCTATGCTTTCATCCACCCTTAATTGTTTTAATAAGGCCCATTCATCCTTGCTTAGGTTAAATACCTTCCTGTTAAATTCCTGGGTGGTGTACTTCCTAAACTCTTTGTCCTTTGAGCGTATCCCCTTGGATATTAGGGGGGGACCTTGGGAGTCCCGCCTTGAATACAGAGAACTGTATTGGCAGGTATTTTTGGATGCAGGGAAACAGCCTGGGCTCAATAGCTATTTTTCCATTTTACCCTTATTAAAATTAAGAGTTGCGAAGCTTTAATTGTGGGGTAATATGGATTTTATTTATTCAGTAATTAGGTATAATTCTTTTAGTGGTTATTTTAGATAAGATTCCTGTCACTTGAAACACTTTAGGGTTTTGCCAGTAGATGGCACCATGTTCATAACATATGAAGTATATTCATATACAAATGTATTGATGTTTCTTTTACATTTTGGGATTTTGAGATGAATTTTTTATATTTAATATTTTTATATTAAATATTTTTATTAGAGAATTATTTACATGATACAGCAGGGTTACAATTGCATTTTTTTTTGTAGTTTTGTATTGTTTTTATATTTTAATATATAGTTTGTTTAACACAAGGTAGACCACTTGGCTTTTAATGTGAATGTCTTAATGAATGGTATAATTATAAGGGGAACTTGATTGGTTAGGCAATCTATGTAAATTATAAAAGAGCTGTGATTTCATTGTTTGTGGTGTTATCTGAAGAAGTTTGTTGTGGACGAAGCTGATGGAGTTTTCCTTTTCACTTTTGATAGAGGCTACTGGTTTATTTTTGGTGATTTTCCTCTGTTTTTTTCATGGTTACTAAGCTAAACAAGTCCACCCCCTGGAGACCAGTGAGCTTTCAGAGATAAAGGGCACCTTACATGTGCTCCAAATGTCAAGAGCTCGAGCAGTGCTACATGTCAGGAAATGTGTAGTGCAACAAGCTTCAAAGCTTTTTTGCTGCCAAAGAGTACTATGGACCATAAGGAACTGTTGATTGTCATGCAATTATTTAAGGCTGTGCGGATAAGTCTCCTTTTGGGAAAAACATTCCAGTAATTTTATTTTTTCTGAGGAAAATTTGTACTTTTCTGACTGCAATATGTGCTTTTGCTAGGAAACTTACTATTTCTAATTCTGAACTAGCATTCCAAGGGAGTATTATGTATAAATGTTTGTGTGAATATTTTGTGATAAATATTTTCTTTTTTTAGACAGGTTTTTTTCTCACGTTTTGTGCAGTTTGTACTGGGGACTGTCAGTGATTTACTTAACTTAGATCTCTACTGTATACTTTACTGACTTGGCCAGACTCTGCTATCAGCTTTTGAGGTCTCTTTATCAGCTTAATAATGGAGCAATCCCTGGTCTTCACTGCATCACCTTTCCTCTGCCTTGAAGAAGAAAAAAGTTGTCAGGAAATCTTTGGATGTTGGTCTGGCTTTTGCTGTGTCTTAGCTGCTGGTGGGTGGCACTGCTGTGGCTATTCATCACCTGCAGTCCCCTTGGTGTAGCATATGCAGCCACCAAAGACAGGGGGATAGCCACATCTTCTATAGCTGTAGGGATGCCCTTGGTGGGCAAAGGAGAATCACTTTTATTGATTTCCGAGAAAGGGACTGGTGAAGGTTTCTCATTTAGCTATGATAGGGACCTGTTCCTGGTAATGGAATTCCTGCAGAAAGTGTATCCTTTTCAGTGAGTTGCCCAGGAAAGTGGAACACAGTACGGAAGCTTTTCAGTCTCTTGTTATTTCTGTGGGAAAAGAAGATTTACAGAGATTTGCTAAAGAACTTATTGATGCTTTTCCTTGCCTTCTGTTACCTGAGGCAAGAAAAGGAAGAGCACTCCTTCTCTTTCTGATATGGCTGTTTAATTAGAACAGCATGAATTACACGGGAAGAGGTCTTACCTCAGGAATTTTTTCCGAATTTGAACATTCTGACTTTGATGAAAATATAAATTCAGATTTACATCATGAAAAATTATCTTTTTCAGAAAATTTGTTGAAGATGAAAGGATGTTTCGGTGGAAGCAGAATGAAATTCCTATAGCAAAGAAAATATACTATGATTTGTTACACATGGAAATTACAAGTTCTACAATTACTCTTCTTGTGTTGCCTGCTTTTTAGAATGCCTTTCTCCTAGCTTTTAGCTTACCTGATAGTCAACCTCCTATTCCTAGGAGGTCTGGTAGGTTATATATGGTACCTCAGTCTCATAAGCATTTCTTTTTTAAATACCAAAGCTGACCCACATGCGATTCCTTTATCCAGAACTGCTTCTGCAAAACAATTTAGCTAACCCATTCCTTATGACAAGGATGGAAAAACAATGGAAAAGTTTGGGAAGGAAATGTATTAGTCTTGTACTTTCACTTTCAGTATTTTAAAATGACAAGCTCATAGGGTAAAGTGTTTACATTTACCTTTTGACAGCATGAACATGCAGAAGTCAATAGTAAATCTTCCCTCTTAAGAAGTAAAAAAAAAAAATCACTGAATGCCTCTATTACTGCTGCTTTTCAAGTGATTAACCACATTTTAAAGTGCACTTATGATATTACAGTTTTGGGGTCAATATTGAAAAGACTAGCTTGGCTACATTCTCAAAATCTTCCTGAAGATATTAAAACTGAAATGTTAAATTCTCTTTAGATAAGGAGTTTCCGTTTGGCCCTTCTGCAGCTTAGGTGTTTAAAAAAGTATGATGAAAGGAGAAAGTTAATATAAGGAGTGACTCAGATTTTTCAACCCTCAGTTTTCAAAGGGAAGGAAAAAGTTTCCACCTTGGGTCCCTTTTTCAACAAGCTTTTTAAGAAGCAAGATGCCATCAAAGAGAATTTTAAAAAGTGATGGGAAGAAGGCTATAAAAAAGGAAAAGCTTCAAAAAGTTAGTGTTTCCTCAGTCAGCATGTCTCCCTGCCTGTTCAGGCTCTTTCCCTTCCATCCTGTCACCCACTCTATTTCTCTGAGACTTCAGCTTCCTTTGTGGCATCAGACTATTACAGCCATGATGGGTTGTGAGGGTAATTCAGCATGGTTACACATCACAATAGAAATCCATCCTCATTCTTAAGGGACTCATCTTTACCCACATTGAACTAGGTTTGTCTCTTTCCTCCGATTCTGCACCAGATGCTGGCTCATGAAGTTACAGAATCTGTTCATGTCTGCCACTTGGGAAAGGATTTTATTCACGGATTTTTCTGGTAGCAAAAAAGGTAGGCTCCTGTACTGGACCTTTCATTTCTGAATGTTTTTGTCAAGATTCCCAAGTTCAAAATATTATCCTTCATTCCCTTCTTCCATTAATCTGTCATTTAGCCTTCATGTTGAAGCTAGATTTAAAAAAAAAACACCTACCATCGCATTCTCGTTGATGAGAAGTACAGGCATTTCTTAAGGTTGTTTTTTTTGTCTGGATTATACCATAATTTCTGTCTTACCCTTTGGACTTACCACAGCACCAGAGGTATTCACAAAGTGTATACTTCAGTCACTGTTTATTGTAAGTTTCAAGGTATTGACATATTTCCATGTTTAGACAACTGTCTTAACTTTACGGACTTTGTTTCCATCTGTCAAGAGTCTTTACAAATTCTCCAGAACCTTCTACTCAGTCTGTATTTTCAAAGTCAATTTTTTTAAATTTACTCTCATCCCTCCCCACAGAATTGTATTCCTGGGATGTCTATTGGATTCTACCTGGGAACAGCCTTTCTTCTTCCAGCAGTTCTTGATTTTCTTTAATTAAAACCCATGCATTTGCAAGGGGTATATCAGGATTTTGGGATATACGGCATCTATGATTCTCATGCTTCCTGTAGCCAGACTCCACTGAAAGAAAATACGGTGTTACCTTAGATCAGTCAGGATTCAGCATCTACCCACTTTTTCCTTCAGATCCCATTTTTGGGATTTATAAAAAGGGAGATTCTTTGTTAGACAGACCAGATCTCTTGCAATCCAGGTGTCCTACTCTGGCTTTTGACCCCCGTACAGTCTTTAAACCACTAATGCATCAGACATGGCATGGAGTGTAGTTTCTAAAAGAGTAAAAATGAAAGTTGTGGAACCCTTCAGATGGACAAAAGCAGATAAATGTCATAGACATGTCGACAGTGAGCAGTGCACTGAAAGCCTTAAAATCATCTCTGGTCCACATAAACAAGGGGATACTAAATCCTATCTTCTTTGCATATTGGCTATGACATCCTGTGAGAAAAAAACTCAGCTCAGCTCACTCTGCAAGCTTCATATTTTCTGTCAGAGCAAAATCTGATTGCAGACAAGCCCAGCAGGACCAGGATAGACCCTCCCCCCACAAATGGAAACTTCATCGATGGGAAACACATCATGTAGACCTGTTTGCCTTCTTTCAGAACACACAGAAAATCTCCTCCAGGACTTCTTGCAAACAGACCTGGAAGGCAGATGCCTTCTCTTTTCTGTGGACAGAAATGTTCTTCTATGCTTTTCTACCCATTCCACTCATGTCCATGGTTCTTGTGAAAATTGAGAAGTATTCTGTAAAATTTGGCATTGACATTCTTGGCCAGGCAGCAGTTACACTCCCTTCTTTTCAATCTTGTCAAAGGCAGTTATCACAGACTGGGTATGCTTGCACAAGATGAGTTGTTTGATACACACACAAGAGAAAAATCTTCATCTAACTGCCTAGATGACAGAATTTTAATATCTTTTAGGCATCTGTTTTCTGAAGATGTTCAATAGGTAAAATCTTCAGCTAACTGCCTAGATGACAGAATTGTAATATCTTTTAGGCATCTGTTTTCTGAGGATGTTCAGTAGGCAATAAAGATGGGAAAAAAAAAACTGCCACAAGGAAATCATGCTTGTGCAAATGGAAAAAATTCTAGTTGGTATCAGTCCAACAGACAGGAAACTTTTTAGGCCCTTTTGCCTCAGGCTCTTGATTTACTTGTGAGTTACAGTCCCCTGGCTTTTCTTATTCCTCTATCAAGGTGCATTTGTCAGCCATTTTTACTTATCTGCCCTTTGATCCCCCCTTTCTAATCATGCTGAAGTCAGTTTTTGAAAGGGGTGTTAAATATTCATCCATCTAGGAATCAGCTGGCTCTTCCTTGGGATCTCAAGTTTGAACTTGAAAAGATTATTCTGTCTCCATTTGATCCAGCTCATCAAGTTGA
This sequence comes from Protopterus annectens, assembly GCF_019279795.1. Lineage (NCBI taxonomy): Eukaryota > Metazoa > Chordata > Ceratodontiformes > Protopteridae > Protopterus > Protopterus annectens. The sequence continues at coordinate 288,039,436 of NC_056739.1, read as the reverse complement.
GGGAGTTTCTTAATATGGAAGACTGTTTTAGTCATTGTTTTGACTTCTACTAGGAGAGTATCTGAGTTACAAGTGCTTAAGTTGAGTCACCCTTCCTCATTTTTCACAAGGACAAAGTTTATTTGAGAACAAACTACTCTTTTATGTCTAAACTGGTCTCACAGTTTAGCTTAAGCCAATCTATTAATCTCACTATATTCTTTTCAGAATCTTAAAAATGAGGGAGAAAGAATTCCGCATACTCTGAATGTCCAGACACAGCTCAGATACAACTTGGAAAGAATAAAATCCTTAAGGAAAAACCATCCAGCTAGTTGCCTTTGTGAATATAAGAAAAAAAGACATCTGGGTTCAAAGCACACAATTTCAAGATAGTTATCTCCTATTTCTTATTGCTATTCCCACTATAAGCCATTTCCTGGCAGGGTTAGAATGCACTCTATTACAGTTTTGTCTTTCTGGAAAGGGCTGGGACTGTAGGTATATTCTTGACGCAGCATTTTGATCCCCTGTACATACTTTCACAAAGTATTACAAAATGGATTCCTTTTCCTGGCCCACAACACACTTTGCTAGGACCATTCTTAATTGCTTCCTCCTTCATATATTTTCCTAAGCTATGGTAATTTACCCAAACAGCTTAGGCTACTGCAGTAGTGATCTAATGTTGAGCATGTACGGTATGCTACTTAACATAACAGCAGGTATGCTAATAGATCACTTTTGTATTACATTCCCTCCCTCAATCCTTTTTATATTATTTTAATATATTGTCAGGATGTGGATGTATATATAGCTACATGTTGTTTAAGACTACATTTTTTTCCTATCCTTTCTTTCTGTGAGGGACATGGGGAAGGTACCATGAAGTTTTAAAAGCTGGCTGGTGGTCATATCCTAGGCAGGCCATAACACGAATAGCTTAGTCTACTGCAATACAGAGAGGTAGAAACATTGAGCATATTAGGAGGCCTGTGACAGGACATCTAACTGCTGTGTGGGCTGCTGGACAACATGGAGAGCAACATGACATACAGTGTCCTGGAGCAAACACCTGCTGAGGTCACTGGTAGCTACATTACAAACATCTGTGCAACAATGAGGTCTGTGGCAAATTCCTCTTGTTATGCATCTGTGTGCTACACCAGCTATGAAATCATCACTTCTACTTAAACATAACAAAACTGAAACAGTTTTTTCGGCAGTAGAGCTGGCAATCATACAGGAGGTTGTTCTCTGATACTCGTTAAAAAAAATTAATTTATCTGTGTGACAGTGATGGAAAGAACCTCACAAATGTGGGTGTAGTCCAAAATTAGTTAACATTTCAACTATTAATAATTCAGCAAAATTTTACTTTGCTCTACTTTATATAACATCAAACTCATCTATTAACCTAACAAAATGCTACTTACAACTTTTCCTACAAGCATCTTCTGATAGCAATGCTACCTTTGGTGATCTCAATACTAACTGTGTGAGATGCCACAGAAGACAGCTGAACATAACCTCAGCACTAAGCAACTTAAATAGAACAGTCTAAATACTGCCACTTCATTTGACATCATTAATAACTTATGTGATAAATTTAAGCAAGTAACTATTCTTTGGGATGCAATGAGTGAGCACTGCCCTGTACTACTACAAGGTTAATCAAAACTCAAAAGCTTCCACCTATTTTAAAACAAGTTAGACAAATACTAGAATCACATGATAGCAACGTCTTGCCACACCTATATCCCACTGACTGGTCTCCAATATTCTTAGACAGTAATCCTATTAAAGTACTACATTCCTTCTGTGCCTTGCATACATTGAAAATATTCCTGTCTCTCAAATTAAGACTCCAAAAAGGTGAATCTTGTTACGAAAAAAACTGAGGATATCAGAAATACGTTTAAGCAGAGAGAACAAGCTTGGCACATACAGAAGTTTGATTGATATAAATGACATTAGAAAACAAGCCTTCTTAAAATTGATGCTTAAAGGAAACCTAAATGCTAGAACTCCATTTTCTATTAGAGCAAGGCAGGACATGTTACTGAATAAACCCAAACAATTTTGGAAATTTCTAACAAACTTGTTGTTGTGTCTTTCGGCTGTTCCCGGTTAGGGGTCGCCACAGCAGAACTCCGGTCTGCTAATGATTGGCAGTTGATTTTTATGTGCCGAGTTACCAGCCCTGATGCACAACCTTCAACAAAGGTACACCCATTCACACATGTCAGCACGCAGAAGACGCTCTAGCAGAGAATCGAACCGGACAGCGTCTTACTGTGAGGCAACAACAATTTAGCTAATTCTTGTAGCGAATAAAACACACTTTAAAAGATCTAATATAAATACACACATGCATACATATATAGCCTAACCCCCATATCCTTTCCTACTTAATTCACTAAAAAACAAACTGGATAACTCATCCTTTTAAATATTCTCAGCACTAAAAAATTCTACAAATCCCTTAACGAAGCAATCAAATTTAAGGGCTCTAAGATAGCTTATATTAATCTCAGGTGTTAACTGGCAGACCCTAGCATTCATAAACCACTTTTATACATTTACTTAACTCTTAACACAGGGATATTTCCACATAATTGGAAGCCTGCCTTTATAACATCACTACCTAAACTCAGTAGTCTTAAATTCTCATTACACTGCTGAACTATGGCCATACTTCTGGAAAATTCCTCTATAATATGCTCAGACTACATCGGCTTACTTGCAAGTAATCACCTTGTCATCAGGACAGGTTGTAATGCCCTCACAAGACTTAACACAGTAATGGAACAGCATTATAAATCTAAGGAGATGGAAGTATAGTTTGGCAGACTCAGTTTTACTCATATCTTGTAGCTAGAACCTTCAGTCACTTAGGAAAAATCCACATCTGGGTCTCACACTTTCTAAACTGGAGCCCTGTAGGGCGCTGTATTAGGATTACAATTAATTCCATTTTTTACCTCCAATATTAAATTATCACTAAAACACAGGCATGCATAGATTAAAAGAAAAGAAAAAAACATATTAACATTTTTCATTTTTATGAAATAAACATTTTTATGTGTTTTTTTTTAACAATTGTCATTCACTCAATTCCTGCCTTCCTTCAAATCTCATTTCTCTTCCTGAAGAATATAATGTATGTATCATTCGCACAAATTGCATTTATTTCTATGTCATTTGTTCCTTCCCTTTTTAAAGATCTCACTTCCATGTATTTTACCAATATTCAGTACTTACATTACATTTGGTTTAAATTTTCATTTCAACTTTCTAACAACTGTTTTTTGGCAGGCATTAAACTTTTTAAGACCTTACTGTGGTCTAGATAATTCAGATCATGTGTCCCAGCTCATAAAAAATATTTCTTTAGTTACAGACGTTTACTCCTCCAACATTTCCAATAGAGTACTTTGTACAGAATTTTTAAAATCTGCTAACTTGTTACTCTCCCAAAATAAATGTTCCCAGATAACTCTTTTTCCCATCATATCACCAGCTTTTACTTTCTACCCGACGAAAAATTCTCTAAAGTCTGCTTTGGAAATAAAAATGCCTATGCAAACAGAACTTCCAAGATGCACAACAAGTAACAGCTTAATTTCAGCTCTCCCAGTATGAAGACAGAAACTCAGAAAAGAGACAGTGAATTTGTCTTTTTTGGGTAAATTTCAGTAACTGGCTAATAAGTGCTTTGCCTGGATGCCAGCAAAAAAAAAAGGGAAATTCAGAGAGCCTGAAAGAAAATCAATCAGAAAAGGTAAGGAGAAGACACTGGCTGGGAAGAATCCTGCAGCAAAAACCAGTTAAAGCTGAAGCTTTGTGCAAGACTTGGCTTCCAGGAATCTAGAGGAAAAAATAAGTCACATGCTCAGAGCTGATTAAAATAAGCAAAATAGTGAAGGAGCACATCAACTCAAATAAAAGACTGGAAAATGAAAGAAGCTTTAAACAGATATACAGATTAGCTAATAAAACTGCAAATATCAGAGAATGAAATGAAGAAAAGGCTGGCTGAGTATGAAACTGCTCCAGAAAAGAGTTTTCAAAAAAAAAAAAAAAAAAGCACATAGGAGAAAATCTGAAGTTTTCTGCTGTACCAGAGAAACTGGAAGGAACATTCCATATTAGTTTTATGAAAGTAAAAATAAGCAACTGGACTGGTATTCCACAGCAGGAGTTAATTGAAAGGGCACATAGTGTATATGCTCCAAAACTAGTCATGCAAAAGCAGCCCAGACCTTTAATAGCAAAGATACAATCCTACCAGCAGAAAGTGATCATTGTGACCAAACTAGCAGGAGGGCAAAGGACTTAAAGTGGGAGACAGTAGAGTGCTTGTGGAAAATGAAAGAGGAGTACATTTAATCTAGTAATCAGAAAATGTCAAGAAGCAGGTGTGAGATTCAAGCGGCTGTATCCAGCTATTTTCAGAATATTTTTTTCCTGTAGATTCTAAATAATTTTTTGATGCAGAACATGCTAAGGTGGAATTATAAAAGTTTATCCAACAAAAAGTCAGCTATCAAACATAAGGGGATTCTGTTTCTTATTCTTCTGATAATAAAGCTAATAAAGAGACTATGCCTGTGAACCATTTTCCAATATTCCAAAGGAAAATGCTTCAGAGACAGGAAAAAAGCACAAGAGTTGACTAGAAGTACCAGATGTATGTTGGAAATGAATCAGTGACTGGATTTGGGAGGTGGAGATCAACAGGAAGAAAGCCAGCAACTCAGAAACTGACAAATAAATGTGGGATTGTAAAGCATTAGTTACATTTGTAAAGTATGGCAAGATAAGAAAACCTGGAAATATTGGACTTTTTTGACTTTATTAAACTTGTACAGGACTCCAAAGTATATGCCTGACTTCAAATCATTAATGTTTGGAAGAACATTTGGGACAGGGGAAGAGGAAGAAAAGAGTTAACTGTAAGTAAAACAAATTTTTGTTGTTAACAGTATTTTTATAATACATGACACATACTACATACTATAAAGTAAAGCTCGTTCATTTTTTTTCTGTGTGTAATAGGTATACTAAAGCTAAGAGGCACCCCTATTTCTTCCCTATTCCTCCCTTCTTGTTCAGTTTTAAGAAATGTAGGCACTGCAATGTAAAAACAGAAGAAAGTATGGACAAAAGAGCATAATATAAGAACATCTGATAAGTTTTTTTAACTTTCGCATAGAAGAATGACTGCATTAAGGCCCTTGTCTTGATTCAATAACAAGTTTTAAGGCGAAGCAAATAAATAAAAGAAAACTAAATATAATGAAAAGTTTCCCTCTAACACATAAATATCCATAGTGCAATAAGTGTAGTGGAAGGTAACTGTGTATCTGGTTCTTATGTTTCTATGGAGACAATCTGATAAGGGATAATAAACACAGAGCACTTCTTTCTCTCTTACAATGGCTAGGAGATAATGTTTTCTGAAAGCATTCAATTTGTTTTCTACATTTGGGAGTGGAATTAAGATAAGACAGAACAGACAGCACTTAGTGGAAGAAGAAGCACAGGCTGTATCACCTGTCTTAGCATTGATGACCTTCATTACAGGTTAACAGAAAATTGTGAGTGTGGCTGTCCATCTCGGACAACTGTTCCTATAGGAGGGTTAAACTTCATTATTTGGAGATGTACATAGTTTTGTGTGTTAATATTAAGATATGATGTTGTCCTTTTTATTTATTCCTCAGTTGATGGGGTCTGATCCGACTCTGTTGCTTCTACCAGATTATCAAATCCAAGAACTCTTGAGTTCCTCCCTTTACCTACACTGCCTTTCCAACCTAACATCCCTCATATCTCGTTTGCCACCATTCAGCATCAAACGTAGATCTTTCTGCTCTCAAGTTTTAGGAGTCTTTGAAAGCCAGTTTGTGAGTTTTTGTCTCACCTTTCTTTAATTGTATATTCTAATTTTCCTACCTCCCAACCATAATCTTTTAGCTAATTACTGTCTCTTTTTAGCTACCATTTTGTGGGACTTATTTACAGCCCCATTAATGGTACTTTTCCCCCTTTCTCTACCCATGTGAGTATTTCTGTCTGCCATTGTTGGTAGTTTCTTTCTAACCTCCTGTTCCTCTCTATAAAAAAAATCCAATCTTTTTGCTAGCTTTATATAGTTGTGTTTATTGTACAGCATGGCTGATAAACCTACGGGGTTTAAAAAGTGTGTTTCCCATAGGCATAAGCTTCCCAACTCTGATGCCCACAGGGAATGCATGTATTGGCTAAGCTCCGCTCACATGGATGCAGACTGTTCAATCCGCTCTGCTTTTAACTCCAGAAACTTTAACAGATTGGAGGAATAAGTTAGCCCTGAGTGGCCTTCTTCCTTTTTCCTCTACAACTTCAGTTGCTGGGTCTCAAACCCCTACCAAAAAATCTGAAAGGGTAAGTCAGATTTAACTTCCAAGGGAAAGGAGTCCCACAAGATGTCTCTAGACTGTTCTTCTTCATCAGCTTCTTCATTAAAGCCCCCCCTTCTAAAATGCATAAGAAGTCTGATCCACCTGTTTCAAAACCTAGATCTCCTCGGATGCATACCAACCTCTGCTCCTATCAGATCCGGTGTCATTATGGCTCCTTCCTCCTTTCCTAGAGGAATCTCCATGTAGACACTCCAGGTCTTTAGCCACCACATCATCTCTTAGATCTTCCAGTGAATTATCAGAAGCCAATGTGGACAGGATGATGAAGTTTCTCAGAGCTCAGATCCAGATAGGGGTTCTCCCAGCTCCAACTCCCACCAGATCCATCAGTCATCCTTTGCCCACTGTCCCTTTGATATCTCCTTCTCCAATCTAATCTCCTGTTTCACAGCCCTCAGATCTGAGAACTCTGGGGGTGTCTTCATCGGATCCAAAGATGGTCTATTCTTCGAAGATGATGTTTTTCCTGAGTCAACTGGCACCGAGCCTTTTCGAGCTGAAGTGCCAGCGCTGGATCCAGGGGGTGTGGAGTTGATTGGTGTTGACTCAAAAGCTTTTGGAGCCATGTGTCCTGCTTGACGTTTTGGGTCTGGACAGCTTGGGTCAACTCTCTCCTATGGTGGAGTGCAGGTGGGGGTGCAGGAGCTGACAGTTCAAGAAATTCCAGACCCTTAACTGTCAACTTCTTTGTCCCCTAGGAATTCTGCCTTTGAGGTTGTGGAGGGCTTTCTCATTGTCTAGAGAAGGGGCATCCCTGTCCCCCTTGGTTCAGGATTCCTTCTCAGATAAGCCCTATCAGTGCTCCTAATGGAGGCTTGGCTGTTCCCCTCTGGAGGCACTCGGGGGACACTTGTCTCTGCACTGGAGAGCCTGTCTATTTATAACAAAGTATTCCTGGGTACAGATAATCATATCCAGAGTTTATACTATACCATTATCCCTAGCCCCCCTACCAATGTGAAAAAAATTCCCAATGTTCCACCCAGGCACAGTGAAGCAGTGACTGTAGAAGTAAAAAAGCTGCTAAAAAAGAGAGTCATTCAAGAGATGCCCCCCCCCCCCCAGATCAGAGAGGATCCAGAATTTAATCAAGATTCTTCTTGGTGCCAAAAAAGACAGGGGACTTGAGACCATTTCTGGATCTCAGCAAATAAAATCAGTTTATACAATATTCAAACTTTAGCATGGTCATGCTTCAGTCCATTTTACCTCTGCTGCAAAAGGACAATTGGATGTGGTTGATAGATCTTAAGGATGCATACCATCACATAAAAATCAACAAGTGCTCCAAAGATACCTGCGCTTCCAGCTGGGAGACAGTCATTACCAGTTCAGAACACTGACCTTTGGTCTCATCACAGTCTCCAGGGTGTTCATCAAGTGCATGGTATTGGTAACAGCTCACTTAAGACTGCTAGTATTCCAAGTGCTTCTATATCTAGACGACTGGATTCTAACTGTCCAATAAGGCATCGACTTCTACAGGCAAGGGACTACTTGCTCCAGTTGTGTGTTTATCCAGGAATCAAGGTCAATTGCAACAAATCACAACTTACAACAATGCAGAGTCTGGAGTTAATAGGTGCTTCTATTGACACAGTCAGTCAGATAGCCTCTCTTCCCTCTACTCAAAAACGGACACTGACGTCTCTAGTCAAGAAAGTGATTCAATGTTCTTCATTACCAGCTTCACTAATCTTACAGGCCTTGTGCTCCATGTCAGCAAATATCACGCTAGTTCTTCTGGCCAGGTTTCACATGCAAATCCTTAAATGGACACTTTCAGTCTAGTGGTTCCTTCTTCAACATCCATTAACCACTCCAATCAAGATCACACAAGCATGCAAAAGACATATTCATTGTTGGAAACATTCAAATAAGCTACAAGAAGGCCACCCATTTGTCCTTTTACTGCCCACAGCCACGGTGACCACAGACACCTGCCAACTGGGGTGGGGGGGGGCACTATGTGGGAAGGACAGTCCAAGGTGTGTGGTCCCCCAACGAGGCAACATTGCAAGTCAGTGTCTTGGAGACAAGAACAGTCCTCCTAGCACTGCAGGTGTTTCAAGATATTCTCCCCTCCAGGACAGTTGCCATTTATATGGATAATATGTCAGTGGTCTGCTACATTAACAAACAAGGGGGAACCAAATCTTACCCGCTGTGTCAAGAAGCAATGAGACAGTGGCAATGGGTGATCTCTTCTGGTCGCTTTCTAATATCAAGGTACATCCTGGGGAAATCCAGTGTGATTCTGGACAGACTAAGCAGGTCCATTTTGATGTGTTATGAGTGATCTGTCAATGCCAAAGTAGCAGAGAGGATTTTCCATTCATGGGGCCAACCATGCTGCTATCTACTCGCTTCTCCCCTCAACAAAAAGTGCAGCAGGTTCTTTGCACTGGTCCTTCCAATGGGAGATTCACCAAGAGATGCTCTAGTCCATGACTCACCCTTCGGTCTTCTTTAAGATTACCCATCATTACCTGTCACTACCAAATTTCTACAAAAAGCATTCCAGTTGAAGAGCACAATAATCCTCATTGGCCTCTTTTGGCCTTATCAAATTTGATTCCTCTTCCTCAAGCTTCACCTTCTGCATCCATCCTGGAAACTGGATCTCACTCCAGACCTCCTGTCTCACCCAATGGGTATGACTCATCCAAAATTAGCAGGCCTCAAACTAACTGCATGGTTTCTCCAATTCCATTGATTGCTAGATAGCTCAGGGTCTCCTTCCCAGTCCAACATGTATTGCTATTTTCTCAAAAAGCTCCTACTAGAAGGATTTACAAGAATAAATGGAAGGTATTTGTTTTCTTGTCCCTTAACAAGACCTGGATTCTTTTTCAGCACCAGTGCCATCTATCCTTGAATTTTTACCTTCAGTTTTCAATGACGGGGCTAGTTTTTCAACTATTACATTTCAACTGGCTGCCATTTCTAACTTCCACCCGAGTGAAAATAATTCTACCTTAGCATCTTCCTAAACTATATAAATCCTTTCTCAAGGAATCCTTTCTAATTAGACGCCTGTTAATGGATCCCACTCCTCCTTGGGATTGAACTATCATGCTTCAGGCCTTGACACAAGCTCCCGTTGAACCTTCTGCCAAAGCAAGACTTAAATTTTTGACTTGGTAAACCATATTTTTGGTCACTATTACTTGAGCTAGACAAGTATCCGAACTCCATGCTCTATCTTCTAAACCTCCTTACCTGTTTTTTCTTAAAGATGGTGTCCTTTCGAACAAATCTTTATTTCTTGCCTGAGATAGCTTCTGAGTCCAACATAAATCAGGCTATTAATCCAACAGTTTTTCTTTCCTAACTTTTCAAATAATGCTCCACCTTTTGGACGTGGATAGACAACTTTGCTTTTACCTCTACAGAACCAAAGACTTCCTTAAATCTGACCAGTTATTTTTTTCCTTTTTCCCTAACTAATTGGGCAAATTGGTATCCAACGTTACACTGGCCAAATGGTTAACTGAATGTATCTCCTTTGCTTATGGTAAAAAAAGGTTTATCCTTGCCCAAGCCTGCTAGAGCTCATTCCATGAGGTCTGTGGTCTTCTGGTCAAGGGCTTTCTTAGATGACATTTGTGCAGCTGCAACCTGGACTAGTTCACACATCTTTATTGCTTAATATAGAACAGAGGGGCCTTTGGCTCTGCAGTACTCTGGAATATCCTCCCATGAGGGCCTCCAAAAGTTACAGTAGCTGGGGACTCTGTCCCATCAGTTGAGGAATAAATGAAAAGGACATCATCACATAAAAAAGTTATGTGCTCATCATAACGTTCCATCTGTGTTGTCCACTTTCATTCTTCCTTAACTTACCACACACCTGCCTCCTTCTTTTGCTTCTGGATAGATCTACGAGTTGTACAAGAATTTCTGTTTCTTGTCTGAGCTCCAGCTTCCTTTTAACTTTCTGCTTTTAGCAATGTCCATAATAGGTTGTTCTTTTATATCAAGATGCAGCAAACTCGATCTGAGAGAAGTTAGGCTAGTGGGTATTATGGGTAAAGGGCGGAGCTCAAGAGTTCTTGGATCCAATGATCTAGTAGAAGTGGCCGAGTAAGATCTGAGTCTCGGATCCAAACCCATCAGATGAGGAAGAATGAAAATGGATAACACAGATGGAGTGGTTTGGTGAATACATAATTTTTTTAATAGGTTGTGAGGGTGTTGCAGGGTGTGTTTTTTTTTTTCATTAGAGTGTTCTCATTAAAATAAGTTTTGTAAGATGTGATATAGGTTCAAATGGATATTACAAGAAACAACTGTATAAACTGCCAGACGTTTGTGTATGTATGTAACACAGCTGAAACTAGACATTTTAAAAAAAAAGCTGTTATACATAACAGGTAGGACTACTAACTTCTTATGATAATAATACTTTCCATATTATAAATGTGAATGGTCTCATAGACGTGTACAAAAAAGAAAAGAGTAGTGAACTATATTAAACAATGCAGAGTGCAAACAGCTATGCTACAGAAGACACATTTGAAAAGAACTGAGCATCTGAATTTTGATAAAGAAAGGATTTCAGGATGGTTGTTCAGTGGAATATCTGGGACAAAGAAAAAGGGGAGTGCTTACATTAATTATGAGAGGAGCTCAAATAGTGATACAAGAGGGGAAAGAAAGATGATAGTGGTAGATTTGTAGTACTACGGGGCTACTAGCAAGGGGGGAGGATTACGCTAGTAAGTACTTATATTCCACCTAGCAGAGCTTTAAGGAAATTCTGGGAGAAATAATCAGCTTTCAGCAGGAAATACTACTTATAGGTAGGGACTGGAATTTGAATTGCAACAGAAAGGATGTATCTGGGAGGCTTAGATGGGAAAATATAGTAAAAGAGGTCGATTTTTGAAGAAATCCATAAAAATAATTGGTATGTAGATGTGAATTCAGTAGTAGGAGTTTGGAGAGAATTTGCATATTATTCCCCAAGGTACAAAAACTGTGCTAGGTGTGGCAGAAACTGTTTCACAGGAGCATGTGCATTTACATGAAAGTTTTAATATGCATTTAATAACTATTTCAGATCATGTGCCAATAATAACTAAAATAAAAATGCAGGGTAATGAAATAAAAATGAGACAATGGAACTTCCCTACCTATTTGTTAGAGAAGAATTTAAGGTATGGGTTGTGGGAATTATTTAAGAATTATTAGAGAAGACAGAATTTTTTTTTTCTGAAAATATAGCTAGGCAAAGCCCCCCTGCATAACATAGTGTTTGTGATTTTTTTTTTTTTTACGGTTCATTTTGAATTTTCGATGTTCTGAACATCGATGTTCTGGTCTCGATGATCAGAATGTCGATGTTCTGAACATTCGATTATTCAAAGTGAATCCGTACCCACACAAATTGGTTCAGCAATGCCCATATTTATGGGGACACAATAAAGTGAAGTACTTAGGAGTATGGATTAAAAAGGGTTCTATCATTGCAGCTATGGATATGTGGGAAGAGTCTAAAAAGATAATACAAAAACAGAGAAATTGGAACATCTGCTTTATGGATATGGATAGCAAGAAACAAGCAGTAAAAATATTTTTAGTCCCTTTAGTTTTACACAGAGCATATTTTTATCGACCAGAGGAGAGGTTGTGGATAGCAATTAATAGAGTTGAAGGATTTTATCTGGGAGGAAGAGGGCAAGAGTCAAGCAAGATAAGTTGATCCTTCCAATAGAACAAGGTGGTATGGGGTTCCCTGATTTGAAGGGGTATTTTAGAGTTATACAGGTAAAGCTGCTATACATAGCACAAGCAGAATGCTATAATTCAACATGGAAAGGGATGATGATGAAATGAGGGGAAGCTCAAGAAAGAGGAGAGACTGGGATTTTGTATAATGATTCTTAAGAAGAATTAACAATAACCATACAAAAAATTGTATTTCATAAAGTAGCAGAAAGTATTCTAAGAACTAAGCCAACATTGGGATGGAGAAAGGAGATTCTGCCATTAGGGATGACTGCAATTAGGGGTACAAAGAATAGGCAAGAAGAGGTAGGAATTTAATGGAGAAAACTAACAAAAGAACCAAGGTATTGAGAGCAAATAATTAGTGAGGGAAAGGTAATAGAACGGGAAGAGGCCAAAAATTAATTTGTACTGCAGGATAGAGATTTCCTTCCCTGTCAAGGACTGATATCAGAGTATAGGCAATGAGAAATAAATAGGGGAATCCTAAGTGAAAGACCACCACTAGTAGAGTTTTTAGTAGAATCTAGAACAGAAGCTACTGTCAAAAAGGGATAATTAATAGGGCAAATAAAATACTGCATGATATACATGGGAATCAGTCATAAGAATTTAGAAAGGATTGGGAAGAGAAATTGGATAAGCAATTGACATAGAAACAATGGGGGATATGTGCATGGCTCTTAGATATGTAACAAAGTCTAGAGGATTTAGGATCCTTGCCTGCAAGTGTGTGCATAGCTATTTTTATACCCCAAGTAGACTTCCCAAAGACGTTTTCACCAGGTAGGTTGCAAATGCTGGATGTGTGATGGCGAAGAAAGAGGTAATTGGAAACATATTTTTGGACATGTAATGAGTTGGCAGACTTTAAAAATACCCTGCAGACTATTTTAAGAGAAATACTGGGTAAGCAAATTGGTGTAACTAACAAAATAATCTTTTGAGCTATGGTGCAGAATCAGAATTGCTTAGATATAGTAAGACGTTGCTGAGTGCCAAAAATGCAATTACTAGAAAATGGAAATCAAAATCTAAACCAACTGTACAAGAAGCAGTGAATATAGTAACCGAGATAAAATGAGTGGAAGTGAAATCTATAGAAAAAGGTAAGAACAAATTACATATTTAAAAAAATGGTAATTGAGGAAACAATACAGGCAAAATAATGTTTTGGAGGACGAATGAGGTTTAAGAGAAGGTAGGAAATGAATGCGCTTTGCAATGTTTGACTGATAATGATTGTATAGATTACAAGTGATGTATAATGTTTGCAACTGAAAATATGTAAATATTTTTGTTTTCATTTATACAAATGTATGATTGTGTATGTCATAAATGATGATTTAATAAAAATGTTTCTTGTTTAAAAACAAGAATACCTATGCAAACACTTCCAAGCAAAAAATTCTAAACTTTCTTAGCTTTGTTGCACACTTCAGAGACATATGTATACCCTCCCATTGTTCCTTTGTAAGTTATGTCCCTTCTGTCTTCCCAGTCTCTTCTAACCTCCTCTGATCGATTTTTATAGTTAGGTATTATTTTATATGCCTTACTAATTATCCACCTTTTTAACGGCAGCTTCTATTATAGACTCAACTAAACTTCTACCAGACCTGATCTTTTATTTAGCAATCTCCTGTCCCTTTCTCTTTGCCTATATTTTATCAAGTCCAGGTAGGGAAGCCAGCCTCTAACTTGCAGTCTCAGCTTCATTTGTCAGTTGTCTCCATTAATACTACTAGTTTTCTTTTTCATGAACAACTTACCTTTTGAACATCAATCTACTTACTGCACCCTTTATGCTAATAAAACTCAAATCCATCAGTCAAAATACCCCAAGCTACTCTGCAGAAGGACTTTTGCATACATTAGACCTGGCTGAAGTTCAAATTTCTGGTAATCAAGTGTAACAAATCAGCAGCTTTGGTCTTAGGTACATACCAAAAGTTGTCTGGTAACCCATCAATGAGGATAAAATACCCACAAGATAACCTAATTAAACAGCCAAAATATCCTTGTTTACTTTTGATCCATAGCTAATACTTAAGTTGACAAAATACTTCAACTTTTATTTGCCTTTATTAACTACAGAAGTATGTGCGACCATCAGATTCCAGATACTCATTCCTTAGCTGGAACATCACCTCCATGTAACAATAATAAAGCTGGTTTGTCCCACAAATACACTTAAGACTACTATAAACAGAATATGCAGGTTTAGCGACTTAAGCTGTAAGGAACACCACTGTAAAACTCTTCAAAATTCTTCTGGGTCTCAATTACAGCCATGGCATTTCTCTCTTAAATTCAGTTTCACACTCTCTTGATAATCACACTGTTCTCCATTAGCCTCAAAAAATCGAACAAAAATCTCACCATACTTCTTGGAGCAAATTCTGTTGATATAATTACTCATTAAGCCCCAGTAAAATGACCAAGCACCAGACAAATAATGATTTAATAAAAATCTAATGAAATCTCACATTCTCCTTTGATGCCTTTATGGAATTTGCCTTGTTGATCTAGATACCCTTATGTTGAAGCAGTATTGTGTTTGTGAATAATCGGATCTTGTAATAAGTTAATATGAACTTGTTATCCAGCTTACCTCATTAGCCAATTTCATCTACTGTATAACAATACAATTTTGTGTTAGTATTCTAATTCAGCTCCAATCAGTTACTGAACACCATCATACCTCCCAACCATCCTGAATTACTCGTTTACCGAGTTTTGGGGTTCAAATAATGGGGTGCCATCGTGGCACCCTTAATTTCCGAATTTCCCAGAAGTTTATTTTCAATTTTTTTCTTCCTGCTTTTGGAGCTGATGTCATCACGTGAATGATGACATCAGCTCCGTGAAATGGTCTGTCAGCCTGTTGGAATTGAGCTAGCTGCCTAGCTCATGTGTACAAGACACAACAAGAAAATGATGGTCCGGGCGGGAATTAGAAGTTATGTACTCACCATAACGTTCCATCTGAGTAGGTGTATTCATTTGTCTGCAACCTGTGGGTTATGGATCCGACATCGGATCCGAACCGGCATGGTTTACCAGCTATGGATCCAAGCTCTCAGCTCCTCCCCTCACCCATAATGCCCTACTCTCCCTACATGACCTCAGATCGAGTTTGCCAACAGCATAAACACCCTGAAAAGGGTAACACAACATATGCAGGAAACTGAAAGGCCAGGGGGATAGGAGGGTGGGATGGTTGCAGACAAATGAATACACCTACTCAGATGGAACGTTATGGTGAGTACATAACTTCTAAATCTGAAGTAGGAGATTCATTTGTCTGCAACCTGTGGGACAGAGTCCCCAGCTACCTGAATCTTGGGCGGCCATCATGGAAGGATATTCCGGAGCACCGCAGAGCCAAAGGATGCTCTACCCCTAGATGTAAGATCCAACTTGTAGTGGGAAATAAAGGTATGAGATGAAGCCCATGTGGCTGCTGCACAAATATCATCTAGAGGAATCCTAGCCTTAAAGGCTGCTGAGGTAGAGACTGACCGGGTTGAATGGGCATGTACGCCCTCCGGTGCGGGCCTTCCCGAAGCTTGATAAGCTAGTAAGATACATTGTGAAATCCAGCGAGACAATGAGACTTTGGAAATTGGCTTGCCCAAATTAAATTTAGCAAAGGAAATGAACAACTGGTCGGATTGTCTATGACCAGCAGTCCTGTTTAGATAAAATCTAAGTTGCCTGTGAACGTCTAAGGAATGAAGCTTGTATTCACCCTTGTTTTGATAATTTAGGGAAGAAAACAGGGAGGTTAATGGATTGATTAATGTTTGCTTCAGAAGCTACCTTAGGAAGAAAGGACGGGTTGGTCCTGAGGTAAACACGGTCCGGATGAAAGACCAAGTAAGGAGGTTTAGCTGATAATGCTTGAAGCTCTGAGACTCTCTTGGCTGAAGTAATGGCTACTAAGAAGGCGGTCTTGAAAGATAAGAATTTCAGATCTACCGTAGCCACCGGTTCG
The DNA here is from genome assembly GCF_019279795.1 of Protopterus annectens. Lineage (NCBI taxonomy): Eukaryota > Metazoa > Chordata > Ceratodontiformes > Protopteridae > Protopterus > Protopterus annectens. The sequence continues at coordinate 288,023,254 of NC_056739.1, read as the reverse complement.
AAGGGGGGGGGGCGGTCAAGGCCTGAAGAACTAAGGAAAGGTCCCAAGGAGGAACCGCTTGCTTTATAGGGGGCCTGAGAAGAAAAGTACCTTTAAGGAAAATCTTACACAATTTGGCAGACATCAGTGGACTGGAGTCATGACCAATGTGATAATGAGAAATTGCCACAAGTTGTACTTTGACCGTGGAACTGCTGGCACCATCATTAAAAAGAGTGGTTAAGAAATCAAGCACCAAAGGGAGAGGAACTGTGAAGGGGTTTAGGCCTTGCCGCTCCGCCCACAAAGAGAACCGCTTCCACTTGCTACGGTAGACTTTCCTAGTGGATGGCTTATGAGCTGCCACCAGGATGGCCTTAACAGGGGACGAAATACCAGGAGTCCTGATCAGGAGTGGAACTGGAGCAGCCAAGCGGTCAGCTTGAGGTTGTCCAGGTTCGGAGGAGATAAGTGGGATGGATGAGAAATCAGATCCGGAATGGGATCTAGAATCCAAGGAGGATTCACTGAGTGAGACCTTAGGAAGGGGAACCAGATCTGTCGAGGCCAAAAGGGAGCAATGAGGATCATTCTGCACCCCAACCGAGAGGCTTTCTGAAGAACTTGGAGCATCAGAGGCAAGGGGGGATAAGCATAAAGAAGACCGGGTGGCCAAGCATGCACCAGAGCGTCTCTTGGGGAACCTCCGGGAGGAGGTATCAGGGCGAAAAAACTGTCGCATTTGGTGTTTGAGGGAGACGCAAAAAGATCGCAACAAGGAGTTCCCCACTGTGCGAAGATGCATTCCGCTACCTGAGTATTGAGAGACCACTCGTAGGGGGTGAGAATGGTGCGACTGAGTTTGTCCGCCAGGATGTTGGACCGACCCAGAATATGCGTTGCTATGAGAAAGCGGTTGGTGGAGATTGCCCATTCCCACACTCTCATGGCTTCTCGACAAAGGGGGTAAGACCTGGTTCCTCCCTGTTTGTTGATATACCAGACAACAGACATGTTGTCCGATTGAATTGCAATTGTTCCCAAGGGAAGAAAGTCCTGAAGTGCTAGCAACGCTAAGAGCACTGCTCTCATCTCTAGAACATTGATATGCAGCGAGGTCTCTGAATCGTCCCACGTGCCTTTGACCGTCCGGCCTGCAAAACGCCCCCCCCACCCGAGGCGGGAGGCGTCCGTGGTCACCGTGGCGAGAGGGGGAGAGGCACAAAAGGGGCGGCCTCCGTGGAGATCTGGAGAGTGTAGCCACCAGAGGAGGGACCGCCTGCACGCTTTGCAGATCGCAATGGGATGATGCATAGGAAGAGCAAGATACGACCACTGAACCATGAGTGTCCATTGAAGGATATGCATATTGAACCTGGCGAGAGGAAGAAGCGCAATCGCTGCTGCCATGGACCCTAGGGCCCTCAGGACCAACTCCGCCGGAACTGAACTTGAGTGGAGAATGGCCCACACCTGGAGCTGTAGGCTTTGCACTCTGTCCGCTGTGAGGAAGGCTCTCAATCTCCTCGTGTCTAACCTGGCACCTGCGTGGGTGCTAGGTTGGATTTTTTTGTGTTTATCGTGATGCCCAGGCGTGGAGCAAGATGGAGAAAGGAGTCTCGCGCCAAGAGAAGTAGATGCCTTGTTGGGGCGGTGAGAAGCCAGTCGTCCAGGTAAGGAAAGACCTGCACCCCCTGAAGCCTCAGGTGGGCCGCTACCACTGCTAATACTTTGGTGAACACCCTGGGGGCTGTGGTAAGACCAAAGGGAAGGACCCGGAATTGGTAGTGACTGGCTCCCAGCTGGAAGCGGAGAAACCTCCTGGAACGACTGTCCATTAGTATGTGGTAGTACGCATCCTTGAGGTCTATGGAGCACATCCAGTGGTTTTCTCCCAGAAGGGGGAGAATAGACTGCAATGTAACCATTCGGAATTTCTCCTTGGGAACTGCCAGGTTCAAAAGAGAAAGGTCTAAAATTGGTCTTAGATCCCCCGTCTTTTTTGGCACTAAAAAGAACCTGGAGTAGAACCCTAATCCGATCTGGTCTGGGGGGACGGGCTGGATGGCTCTTTTCTTTAGCAGATGGCCAATTTCTGCCAAAGCGGCCTCCCACTGACCGGGTGGAACATTGGGGAGGGACTTCAATTTTGGCAAGTGAAGAAAGGGGATATGGTATCCTCTGGATATGATCTGTAGAACCCAGCGGTCTGATGTTATGGACTCCCATGCCGCTAGGTGCTCCGAAAAACGTCCCCTGACTGCCTCCAGAGTGGAGCAGCCGGACAACCCCTCAGGGCTGCTGCGCGGGCCGTTCAGAGAAAGGTTCTCTGGACCCGAAGTTCCTGGGAACCCCTCTGCCCCTAGGGTGGCGTCCTCCCTGTCCTCCTCTGCCACGGAAGGACTGGTTGTCCGGAGCAGGCTGGGATTGCTGCGACTTCCGGAACCACATCTTCTTCTGACCCTTTTGGTTCCTACAATAGGGCCTCTGGGGTGCAGAGAAGCGGATTCCGACGGCAGACAGCGTCTTCCCGTCCTTTTCGCTCTGGGTCAAAGTGTCGCGAACAGTTTTGCCAAAGAAGGCAGAACCATCGAAAGGGGTGTTCGCAAATGACGCCTTGAAGGGCTCCGAGAAATCGCAATGACGGAGCCAGGCCTGACGTCTAGTAACTAGGCCTGCCCCTGCAGCTCTAGCGGCACCTTCTGTAGCATGGGATAGTAGCCGCATAGAGGTATTAGTGATGGACCTGAGAGTGGCCATACGGGTGGAGTGCAGCACTTTGTTCTCCTCTGACATGGACTCTGGGGGGGATGCAGTGTATTCTTTTATAAGATCGCGCTGCATCCTAATCACATGTGCCAGGTAGTTCAGTGCCCTCACAGAGAAGGTCGCTGAACTAAACATCCGCTTCCCTAAGTGGTCCATCATCCGAGACTCCTTGCTCGGGGGATGGACTGAGGGACTCTCCTGAGCAAATTCCCTCTTGGTGGCCGCCGCCATCAACATGGCATCTACCGAGGCCCCTTACTCCAATGGGCACTGTCAGCTGGGGGACTGAGGATACGGTCGGGCCTTTTTGGGATTGGCTCCACGGTGTCCGGTTCCTTCCATGCCCTGGTGGTAATGAGGTCCACCAGGGGGTCGGCAGGAGGGGACACCCAAGAGGTAGACGGGCCCGCTTCAAATGCCTCCAAGAACATGGACTCGTCCGAGGAAGACTTGGGGGCAGACCACCCCCCCTTATGCGGAGCATTTCCATGATGTCTCCAAATGAGACATCCTCGGGGGGTGATCTTGGGGAGCCTTCCCCTTCCTCCAAATCCGTGTCTTCAGTGAGAGACTTGGGGGAGTCAATGTGCCTCCTTTTGCACGTATGTTTGCGGGGAACATCCTCCGGGGGGCTGTCAGAGGACTCCTCGCAAACAGTGACCTGTTCCAGGGGAACAGCTTGGGGCAAAGCAGTGGGCTGTCCCAAGGGCCGGATGGTGGAAGCCTGACCCAGTGCAGATGGAGCGTGGGACGGAGCCGAAGCAAGTGCCGGGGGTCCGGAGACCCTCAACAGGGCCCTCTCCACTACATCAAAAGCCGAAGGGGAGCCGACCTCGACCAAAGGATCCAACAATCGGCTTCCCCTCGGATCCGAGGAGTGGATCGGAGCCGGCGCCGAAGCGCTCGGATCCGGGACAGTGCGCCCGACACAGACGGCGCCGAAGGAGCACTGATCCCCGGATCTGAAGCTCGGATCCAGGCTCGAGAGGTCGGATCCGGCACTCGAGGGCAGGGTCGGATCCGGGTACCAAGTACTATCGGCGCCGACCCACCCCAGCTCCGAAGCTGCTCGGCTCCAACGGCTCCGAACCCGGGTAGCGGGTCGGAGAAGGAGCAATTGGCTTAAAGAAAGGGGTCGAGCTCCCCCCCAGAGGGGGGGGAGGCAAGAGCACTCCCATCTGCATCTGGGCCTGGATGAACCTTCTCATCATCCGGTCCAGATCAGCGTCTGACAGGCTATAGGTCGATCTCGACGAGGCTACCGAGGTAGGCCTAGAGTGCCTCCTGGATAGCCTCGACGGAGATCGGGTCTCCTCCTCCTCAGGTCCCGGTGACCGGAGTCGAGGAGGGGGAGAACCAGCAGACAAGGAGGCCGGAGGAGAAGCCCGCTTGGCTGGCGGGGCCGAAACAGAGGTCTCGGCCCGCCGTTTATGGTGCTTCTCCCTCTGGTCCTTCTTTCTAGCTTCCCTCTCCTCCGAACCACTACAGGGAGGTTGAGTCCCAGGAGGAGGAGGGGGAGCCGGAGAGGAGACAACCGTTGAAACGGTTACCCCCGAAGGAGTGGAGGCCGGAGCAGAGTCCGGTGGCAAAAGACCCGCCAAGACAAGCTTGGACCTCCGCTCCTTCAATGCCCTGGGGTTGAACCCTGCACAAATGGAACATCCAGAAGTGAGGTGTTCAACCCCAGATCTGATCACGAGTGTGGCCATCAGCCGGGGAAAGCTTATGGCCACACTCGGAGCACTTAGAGAACACAGCTTTGGGTTGTTCAGACATCCCAAAGTACAAAAAAAGTTACTTAAACTAAGGGTAAAAGCAAGTAACTAAAGCACACAACAGGCCCAAACACACACTATGCTACCAGCGAGGGGAGGGAAGGTAAAATTAAATTTAAAACACTAGAAAGTATAATTAAGTAATAGGGAAACCTAAACTTCCACACAACTTTCACACAAAAATACAATTTTTAACACTCTAAATACTTGAAAAAAGAGCACTTAGCTGAAGAGCTTAGGAACACAAATCTGGTCACCAGCGCGGCAAACAAGATCTGAGGTCATGTAGGGAGAGCAGGGCATTATGGGTGAGGGGAGGAGCTGAGAGCTTGGATCCATAGCTGGTAAACCATGCCGGTTCGGATCCGATGTCGGATCCATAACCCACAGGTTGCAGACAAATGAATCTCCTACTTCAGATCAGAACATTATACTGCTGTGCCTGTACATTATGCTGCTGCTGGGCTGCCTGAGAAAGAAACAAACATTATGCTGCTGCTTGCAAGACAGCCAAGAGAGGAGGTATTTGCTGCCTGCCATACGAGAGAGGTAAGAGGAGGTATTTGCTGCCTGCCGTACATTATGCTGCCTACGAGGCTAGGTAAAAAAATAATTTATGTGACTCAGATAGCTATAATTTCTTTCCTATTTTAAATTTACAACTGAAAGCACAACTTCATTTCTTTTAGGGTGCTAGGTTAATACTGAAATCAATGATCAAGTTTCTTTTTCCATGTGTAACCATTAATATATTGTACATAATACTAAGGATACAGTGCGCCACTACATTAATCCGCATACTGATTTAATTTGCTACATTGTCACCTGTAATTGTAGATTAGGCTAATTTGATGCTTAGGCAGTCTGAAAAGGTGTTTTACCCTCCAGCATTTTTGGTTAGTGTTGCAAAACTAACATCCACAGAAGAAGTGGTATAGACCAGAGGTGTCCGTCCATGAACAATTTTTTTCTTGGCCTCCCATGATTGGCCTTAAATGGGCTTCCATACCTAAACAGCTACAAAATAAGTCACAATAACAGGGAAAAAAAATCAAACAATCCTTAAGTTTACTAAAAATGCTTAATTATACAGAGTGTGAAGCTTTTCAAATTCTAAAGCAGCGTCACTGCAATTGCTTAAATGGATTTGTGTATGAGAGACATACACACATAAAGCACCCATTACATTCAATTACACATTAAAAATTATATTATATTACAGTAGCCTTCTATTTCTTGTTCATTGTAGTGATAATTAATAACCATCATAATGGACTGTTGGCTCACTCAGGGATTTGAATAACTCACTGTACATAAACGGCCCGTGTATTCACTGCTTTTCATACCTATTGCACACATATTGTGGAAAAGCACGTCACTGCGCAAGTGCACGAACAGGCAAGATGGCTGCACGCAGGTATTAGAACTAAGTGTTATGAATAAACTTTAGTATTCACATTTTTTAAACATAGCTGATAACATTAGGCAAACAGGAGACTTAGCGGTTGCTGTTTCTGTTACTCTGCTTTTGCAATGGATGAGCCAGCTGCCCATAGCATTGGCCAAGTCAGCGCAGACAGAAGTAGTTTGGTGAATGAGAGTCAGAGAAACACGAAGACGGTCCTTTGCCAGCGATGTGGTTCCAAAGTGCTGTTACCTGGCATAGGTGTTCTCACTCAAAAGGAGGTAGTGAAAATAATAAATTCATACATACAATTCAGACATATTTTTGCTTTATTTGCTGTATGGCTGATGTAAATTTCTGATCTGCATTTCATCTAAATTTGTGATTCTGTGCAAAACCTTTGAACATCTGTCAGAAAAAAATTCCTCTCTTAGGTGGTAGAAAGTGTTTGCAATTTATAAGCTAAAGTATTATTATAATCCTTTCCATAACTTGTTTAGAGATAGGATTGGTCATTCAAAAACATTTTTGGCAGTATATGAAAATTATATATTTAATTGCATCAGGTGTATTTTTAAAACATTATAAAGGGGGAACATTGCAGGTAAGTACAGCATAGAAACATTTTCACCCCTGCAGACTATACAGTAAGACTTTATTTCATAGTTTTAAAATACTGTGTGATTTACACCTAATCATGGGCTAGACAGTAGCCCTACGTGCTAAAGATGATGATACTGTCTGGTTAAATAGGACATGACCAGGACGATTTGGTTATTTAACTCTGTTACCACTGGTACTTGCACCCTTCATATTTGAAAGACATTAGCCATCATATAGTGTGCATTTTTCTAAAATGTCATGGCTGTGTCAGAATATTCCCTCCCCTTTAAGTTTGCTCAGGTTGAGTGTGCTCAGACTAAATCACACCTTAAGCAAGATTCAAAAAAGAGCTGTCATGCCAACATTATAAGTACTAATCATTCTGGTATGGTCTGCACTTTTCATGGCATTAAAAGTTTAGTTCAAGTTCAGAATGAAGTTGGCATCTAGATTCCACAACAGCTTCTTCCCAGATGCTATCACACTGCTGAACAGCCAATCCACAGCCTAACCCGCTAAATGAATAAAACCTTATTTATATACAATATGTCATTGTTATTTACATAACTCTCTGCACAGATCACCTTATATGTCACTTTCTGCACTATGAAAACTGCAAACTGTAAGTTTATGGTGTATATTGGTGGTGGATAAGTTTTACATGGGTGCACAGTATTGCTTTGTTTAGCAGATGTCTATTAGTGTTTGTGCATTGTGCTGTAAAATGTAAAAATGAAATCCAAATAATTATTGTAGAAGTAAAGCAGTATGCACACATTAGTGTTTATGGCAAATGGGGTGAAATAGCCAGGTAATGGGACATTGGAATGGCTGCAGCGGGACTCTGGTGCCATATTTTGGTTGTCTGTTCTTCAGTTTGCATGTGAAAGTCGGTATCCCACAATTCCATGGGAGTGGGTGGGGTTACATAATTATGTATGCAAATTTTATGTTAAACCGTGTACTGATTTGTACCTATTTTTCATGGGCCTTGTCCAGAGTTTTGATGTTTCCAGGTTAAGAGGTACGAACACCATACCCAGAGGCTGTTTATATGACATCCCTAAAAAATGCCTTTATAAGTTTAAAATAAATAAAAGAAATTCTGTTCACAAAAGCTAAAATGTATCTGGGAATATTAGCCATGCATGCATTTCCATATATAGGCTCACAGTGAGACATTAACTTAGATTCATATCTTGATGGAGTACAACCAGATGGATGTGAATAGCAGTGTAATAATAGACTCAAAACAGAAAGCTACTAAAATGTTACACTGAACAGCACCTTCCAAGACTTATCTATCCCAACTTAGTGCTCTAAGAAATCAACCTGGTTGAAAAACAGCATCAAGAAAACAAAATGCAAATTGCTCTTAATGCACTGGAACAGTTCATCCTATTTCTGCCAGGGAAAAAAAGGATTCTGCAACAGATGCACTTGCTGTGTCTTACCTGCAGGTCCTGGTGAGTCTTCTGTGATGACCTCTCCTGCTCCAATCTGTGTGTTTGCATTTACGAAGATTCTATACTGTGCAAATGGGCTTGCTTTTCGAAGGGTGAACCGTGTCACATTTGGAGCGAATGTTTCTGTTGTCAACCTTCCTAAACGGGTGCCATTCACTGTGGAAAGGAGGACATTGAGAAAAAAATGTTTCAGGCATTTAAAAAAATCAGTATTTAGGTAAATTAAGAAAAGCTCAAAGATACAGCAGTTTGATAGTTGTAATACTGAATGTCCAGCAAGAAATAGCAGGAACCTTTTTGTGAAAAATAGATTAAACATTTTCAGAGATGGAAGCAGTCCTGCTCTGTGGCACAAAGACTGTATGAGAGAATACTTTACCCAGTAGAGGCAGTGGGTGAAAAACGTAGTAAGTGCACCACACATCCTGGTGCTTTGACTTGTCTTTCTACCCTGTGACAGCAAGCATGTTATAGTTAAGATGTGTTCCTAGACAACTACACTCAAGCTACTTGCCATCCAAACCACTACCCTTAGTTAACCTTAAGAAGATTCAAATAATGAGAAAACATATAAAAAAAAAAAACAACATATAAATATACAGGGCAGCATGTTGGTGTATATATAACATTGCAGTTTCTGCAAATCTTAGTAACTGTACTCTCTTTCCTGCCTCTATATACTCCAAAAATGGTTTACTATGAAAATGATAAGTGCAGGTTGGATGAAAACGGGAATGTCGAACCACAATAGGGTGATTCCTATTTTCACCTACTTGCACTATTGCAAGTGTGTAGTTTAGCGAATGACATTGGCATTCGTACACATGTCATCAGAGTTATGACTACAGATCGCAGTACAGTGGGGATCAGGAAATTACCCTTTTCCCCACTGTAGTGCGATCTTGAAGTTGGAATATATAATTTGCAGGGAGTGGGGGGGCTTGTCCCCCTTCTAAAACTGAATGACGGTATAGGAGTTTAATGCATGTTTGCACCTACACCGACGTCATGTTCAATATTAGACATAAATGTTGAATCTGCTGAATTCATTCAACAGATTCAACATTTATGCCTAATTAGTATTCAGGCATCATTCACAGTTTCCATTCAATGTTTCAGACATTTTTTGTAATTTTAATTTTTTTGATAGTAAACCTCCAAAAATATATACCACTGCTACAGCACTTCAGCTACAAACATTAACCGGTACAGTTCTCAAAACCTGCTAGACAGCTGAGCAACAATATAGAAAACATGTACTTGTCAGGATTTAACTGTACATGAAACAGATCTGACAGCAAAATGCATACAACTCCGGTTTTGAATTGTAAGCTTAATTACAATATCAGTTTTTCTTATGTCTTTTTCTGAAAATAACATTAGCCATGTATTCTTTAATAATTAGGCTATCAAGGCACAGCATATTATGAAGCTTAGCCAGCAGTTCTCCAGGATTTGTATTAGGTCTACAAATAATCAATTACGTGTTAAACTTGGTATAAATGCAAATGAATGGAAATCTAGGAGTAAATGTACTTTAGGCTGCTTCCCTGCATTACATTCTGATGTGCTTTTTTTGCACAGTTGTCATACAGGCTGATTGATGGTGGAAGTGATAGCCTTTCCTAAGAACAGTTTCTTAAATGCCTTTCACATCTGAGTATGAATGCTCTGTTCACTTTGAAATTACCTGGGTGATGCCAAGAAGGATGAGTTTATCAAACAAAGATACACACATGTACATATTCCAAAGGTTTTCTTGGGATGGTGTAGAATTTTATGTGACAGGGTAAGCAGATCGTAAAGAAGTAGGTTAGGAAGTTCAAGCCAATTGAGATGTTTGAGAGCTAGACAGTGGTGTTATCTGTAGGGACTGCTAGTAGCAGATTTGGGGATTTTGTTATAACAGACTTTGAGTTTAGATAGGTCAGACTTTCTAAGGTTGGTGAGGATTGCAGAGGCATATAGTACTGTAGAGATGAGATGAGTGCGTACAATAGTGACCCTAGCAGAATTTGTTAAGAACAGTTTATTTCTATGTACAGTACCTAGTTTTTTGTGTACTTTCTTTATCGTGAGGGAGATATGGATGTCAAACTTTATGTTATAGTCAATCACAACCACAAGAAGCTTTGTGTAGGTATCAGGATGGGTCTAGGACTATTGAATGAAAGTTGAATATTCTGAAACCACATCTACCGAACACACTTTAGAGAAAGTGCTTTTTATCGAAAAAGCACTTTCTCTAAAGTCCCTCAAAAAAGTAAAAAAAAAAAACACACAACTAATGTTTATGCAGGGAGGGCAAGCCCCCTCACTCCGAGATCGCACTACAGTGGGGAAAAGGGAATATTCCCTTAACCCCCCTGTACTACGATCTCAGCAACAGCCATTCCCCCACGATTTCCCTTACTTTTCAGCATACTTCCATGAAAGTGCTTTTTCGGCGAAAAGCACTTTTGCGAAAGTATGCCCAGCCATTTCAGTTTCAGTGAAATGGACATTGGGGGAACAGTAGGGGACCCATAAGGAGATATGATAGTTTTGTTATTGGATGTGATGTTAATGTTAGGACAGGATTGGTTTGTTGTGTCGGGTAGAATATGAGAAGTTTTGTTTTGCTAGGATTGTGTAATAGCTGGTGGTTAGTGAGCCAGGATTTGAGAGAGAGAAAGGAAGCTTGAGTTTGCTGGTGTAGTTCTGGAGGGAAGAATAGGCACAGACTAATATGGAGTCATCTGCATACTGGATGACTGAGGAGTGGAGGGTGGAGGTCTAAAGGTTATTTGTGAATATAGTCAACAACAAAGGTCCAAGAATGGAGCCTTGTGGAACTCCTATTGTTACAGGGAGCAGGGGGGATAGCTCCTGGTGCTATTTAACCACCTGCTATTAAACATGGGATGGGCAACAGGAATAAAGGAGGAGAGGCTATTCTAGACTTCTGTCTGGCAAATGGCTTGATAGTAGCCAAAATATAGTTCAGAAAGAGATACATACAACTTGGGTAGACTTCCTCCTAGTAGGAAAAGGGCACTGGGGTAGAATAAGTGATTGCAAAGTTATCCCCAGTGAAACAGTCAGCCCACAGCATAAACCACTGGTTGCCACAATCAGCTGCAAGCATTGGTCAGAGAAGGCTCTAAGGTCAACAGAGATCAGGCTGAAGACCTGGAATTTGTCTAGAAAGAAAGTACAACAGTTCAAGGAATTACTCTGGGCTCTAGCACACCAAAAAGAGGAGGAAATAGGTGGAATTGAATAAGAATGGCATCGCCTCAAAAAAAACATGTGTGAGGACTGCAGAATAGATATGTGCCTGAACCAGGCATGGAATGCAGAAGTCCAGAAAGTCATCAAAAAAAGAGGAGTGTGGGAAAATGTGGGAGATAAAAAAATATGGACAAAGCTAGGAAGGAATACTGGTTGGCTAACAAAGAAGCTAAGGAAGGAGTTGCAATAGCAAAGAACAGGGCATCAGAGGCACTCTACTAGCTTCTTGAAACTGACTCATTAGGTGGCAAAAAGAAACTGTATCAGGTTGCAAGACAAAGACAGAAAGATAAAGAAGATAGTCAGACACCCTTCACAAGGGATGCCAGCAACAACCTGCTCACCTATGCACAGGACATCAAAGGCAGATGGAAGGAGTACTTCTAGCAGCTACTGAATGAAGAAAACCCCACAGAAGCTGTACTGCCCCCCACAAAGCCTACGATGAGAGCAGATGAGGGGACCTACCCTAGAAGAAGTAAGAATAGCATTAAGGAAAATGAAGTCAGGGAAATCAGCAGGCTCAGATGTCAGTATAGCAGATATAATAAAGATGCTGGGTAAGATTGAGGAGAAATGGCTCCATAGAAGTGCAGAGAGAAAAGAATATCCCAGATGACTGGAGAATATGTGTAGTCATGCCAGTGTACAAGAACAACTGTGGGCAGTACAGAGGTATCAAACTCCTGTCATACTGCATGAAAATTCTGGAGAGGGTGATTGATAAACATACACTCAAAGTAGTAGAAAGTAAGATGGGAGATGAGCAGTTTGGATTCAGATCAGGATGCGGCACAACTGACCTGATGGTGAGACAGATAGTTGAGAAGGACTTAGAGATGAGGAAAGACTCCAACTGGGCATTCCTAGAGTTGGAGAAAGAATATGACATGGCACCAACATAGCTGATTTGGGCAGTACTGTGGTGATTCGAAGTCCTATAAACCTTGGTAGAATTAGTACAAGCTATGTACAAAGATGCAATGACTCAAGTACAAACAGTGTTCAGTCTCAGACAGGGGCTCCCAGTTCAGCTCTGAGCCCACTGCTGTAAATACTGGTGATGGACTACATTAGCGATCAGGTCAGGGGAACAGATCAACAATGTTCCTATATGCAGACAATGTGGCATTACAGGCAAACTGAGCAAGAACTCCACAAAAGGATAGGGGAATGGAATGCAAAACTGAAGGCACCTGGGATGAAACTAAGTCCAGTGGTAATTGCAGCAAATGGGGAAAATCAGAAGAATCTGAGAATTGAAATAGAAGAGAAGATAGTGGAACAGGTTAATAGGTTCAAGTATCTGCGGGGGGAGGTGTTTGAGAAAAATGGAAGTCTGAATGAAGAGGTTAAAGCTTACAATCATAGGGGCTGTAGCCAAGTGGCATAGAGTGTCAGGTGTAGTATACAACAGAAGAATGACAAAGAAGCTGAAAAGTAAGGTGTGCAAAACAGTGGTGCGACCAGTACTACTGTATGGTACAGAAACCTGGGCAGTAAAGGCAGAGCAGATCAGGAAGATAGAGGTGATTGAAATGAAGTTCCTGAGCAGGGTGGTAGAATGCACACTATGGGACAGACAAAGAACTGTGGACATAAAGAGGAAAAGCCAAAGTAGCTCCAGTTGCAGAAAAGATCAAAGACAACAGATTACAGTAGTTGGGGTACATGTGCATAAAAGCAGAAGACAATCTGGTGAAGATGATTTGGGACAGACAGAAATAAGGTAAGAGGAAACAAGAGTGCCCAGCAAAGAGGTGGATGGGTTGTGACAGAGAAGATCTATGACAGTCAGGTTTGATTGTTGAAGAAGGCAGGGGTGCAGCATTGAATCAAGAGAGATGGCAACAGTTAACACGACACCCCCACTGAGTTGTTGATGTAATTTTTTAGATGCTTCAACAAATGTGTAAAAGTATCTCACTTTGGAACCTAGCATTTCATAGACCACAGGGTCATAAAATCAGATCTTTTACTGATAGTATTAATATTTACTTTAAGTAATGCCTTATCAGACCGTATGTTTGACCCATGCATACTGCAGGTTTCACACAGTTATTCAGATAGTACAGGATCACAAATGGCATTAAAAACTATACATCATTTCAAACAAATGATGTACTGAAAACAGTGTCTTTCATTGATTCTCTTAAGTAACCACTGAATGGTCATTTACTCATAAAACTGCACTTTCTTTGCTTGGATAAAGTTAAGCACAGAAGCTGCAGTGCATCTCTCAACTCAGCTGATCCTGCAAGAGGCCTATGAAATGAACCACACCTCACAATAAAAGGTACAAGACCGAAAGCCTTCCTTGCTCCTGTGGATAACTGTGATCAACATTAAGATGTAAATGTATGAAAATCTCCTATCTCGTGTACTATTAACACTTGTTTGCACCATTACATTTAATTGTACTGGATTGCTTTTATGTTTACTAATGGGACTAAATAAAATTCAGGCTACTACTGTTATATTATCTGTTCAATTCTGTAAGGAAATCTTGCATTAAGACTATCTGCCAGTGTAACATGTCCTATTTTGTAGTTTTCGGTATAGTTACCCATATGGAATTCCTATTCTTACTGTCAACTACACTGATGCCAAATAAGAATGGTCTCAGAATCGATTAATGCAATATCTCTCATTTGTAAATTTGACTCCAAGAAAACTCTATAACGAGTTTTTCTAATTGTCTTTCAAAATGTTGTTTGTGTATGTATATCATGTTTTTATCTTTAATTTAATAGTTTATGTAATATCAGCATTGGGGATTAGTGTCAAAGGTTTTTGCTAGATTCAGATACACAGAATTAATTGATTAACTTATTTAACTCTTGGTCTTTAATGGCAGAAACATACTGACAGAATGCTAGCAAGTTAACAAAAGATAAAACTTCCTTTAAAAAGCCATATTGATCATGAGATGATAGGTTCATAACAAATTATTAGGCTAATGTTCCAAGAGCCTTTACAAGCCTAGCCATATTTATTCCAAGATCCCAATTACCAAAACCTAGGTGGCAAGTAAAACTGACCGCCCCTGTTCATGAGGGACATGGGCGCCACCGCAGGAGTGAATTTACAATTACCTATCCATTGGTCCAGGCTGCACTTGAAGAGAATCAGGGAGAAGCTCTGCTTCACATGAACTGGAAGCTTGTTCCAGAGAAGTGGTAGTCTCTGAAAGATGTATCTATCTCTCCAGCATCATTTGTTTATGCCAGAGCCTAGGCCAAGATCTCTGGAGCAAGCAACCCTCGTGCAGTTTGATTTATAAATGTGTAACACGTCCATCAGTGCCAGGTGAGACTACCTGGAAGCCAGATACAGAGCACCCCTCAGTAGCCTGTAAGAGACAGAATACAGTGATAGGACTTTCAATATTTCTGCATAGACTTGCTTTGTGTGTCCTGTATTTCCTTGGTGAGAAATCTCTGGTATCTCTCCAGCTGCTGCAGGTGTCTGGTCAGGTACATGCAGAAGGGTGCACTGTGCTTTATTATTGGTCTGATGAGAGTTTAGTATACTGGGATTATAACTTCTTTTGTTCTAGATGCCAGGCCTTTACTTATGAAATATGCCACTTAGAAGGACTTCCTCACCACTGTGGATACATGGTGGTTGAGGTTCAGATTAATATCAACCTGAATACCCATATCACATACCACTAGGTCTACTCTTATGGGGGTGCTGTCTCTATTGTAACTCACAGGAGTATTTTCTTTCCTAAAGGGAATGATTATGTATTTTATTTATTTATTTTTTTTATTTTTGCATTTAGTTTCAAACCATGGCTTTGGCAGCAATCATGTGTCTACATTAATCATTTCTGCAATATATTAGTACAATTTGGGAACTCTATGATTGCTCCCAATTTGCAATTGTCAGCGAACTTGGTCACCCAGAGTCTCTCCATTTGCCGGGACTTCTGAGAACTACATTTGAACAGTAAAGGGTCCAGCACAAAACACTATGGTTACACTACTAGTGACTGGTCTTTTGCTAGAGGTGAATTCACTCATTTTGATAGTATATATTCTGTCAGTGAGCCATGTGGCTATCCACCTGGTGATGTAGGGGCTAATTCCTAGTTGAGACAGTTTCTCTATAATACTGGACAGAAAAATTGTGTCATATGCCTTGGCTAGATCAAGGTAGGAGATATGCACAGTCTTTCCTTCGTCTGTGGCCTTGGTTACAATCTCAAAGAAGTCAACCAAGTTTAGCAGCCATGATCTACACTTAACAAATCTGAACTGAGTCCAGTCCAGAGTCTGGAGATTACTTATGTCCTTGTTGATTAGGTCCACAATGAATCTTTCCATTGCCACACAGATAAAGCTAGTCAGGCTTTAAAAGTAAATCAGAAATATTTATTTTAATTGGTAAGATTACTTCCAAAAAATGTGCACAGTTTACCTGCTAGACTTACTCGTCTGAGATTTCTGGCGTGTGATTTAATCTTCCTTACAGGATAAGGATTTGACAGCCTGTTTCTAGATGTTATGCAAATTAAAAATTCTATGGCTTCATAAAGTAAGATGAATGTCCCTTCCAGACTACCTTGGCTTGTGTTTTTGGCTGTCATCTGGCAATAAGGGTATTTCCATCAGGCCATAAACACACCTCTTGTGCCTGACAGGAGCACCTACATCGCATGTGAGCCAACAATACCCACCCCATGTGCATGTCCTGCCACATGTTAATCAGAGCTATAGTCAAAGGCTTGGTAAACCAAGCCCACATTCCCAGTCTGTGCTACATCAGTGCTAACAAGTCTCAACTCTTACTGGTTGCTGAATTCACTTAATGACTAATTCCAATGCTTCCTTATTCAGGATGGATAAGCTAGCATTGTTCACATAATCCCATTCTCCCCAACTTCTGCAGCATCTGAGTGACCCGTATAACTTTTGTCATCTTGGTCATAGTCAGGACTTTATCCCTCTGCACCTGTTCAGTTTTAACTTACAGTGAAGTAGTAAGACAGCAACTACTAGTATACTGGTGATTTCTGTGAATGTTGCCCACAGTTTTGCTAAAAGGCAAGTTATGCTTTCTGTTTCTAGGTTCAGTTTGTTTACATAATAATAAAAGTATCTGCTATTTATTTTTACCTAGTAAAAGGGTATTCAGCAAATACCCTCAGGGCTTTTCATCAGTGCTTTTAATTATTTTAATTTGGCTTCTCTCAAGTATGTTACAAGCAGGTCAGATCTGTCTTTGGTAACATTTAGGAGTTAAGCCACAGATTGGAAGACCTTATGATATATCAAACTCTTCCAGGTGGCCATCTACCCTCCCTCTTCCAATAAGGAAGGAACTATCTACGTAGGAACTATCTATGTTTAATCCTTTACAGTTTAACTCTATACTACTAAACATTGACTGGTCCATCCTTAAACAACTCCCTCTAAATGATTCTGCTAACACTTTTAACAACATTTTCCTAAATACTCTGGACTCCCTAGCTCCCTCTAGGAAGATTCGAGTGAAATCCAATCATGCTCCCTGGCTTTCAAAAGAAACTAAGTCCATCATGAAACAAAGAGACAGTTTTTGGAAAGCCTGGAGCAAATCTAAACAAACACCTCTTCTACTCAAATACAAACAACTACGCAATCTTGCTAAAAAACAGGTAATAATAGACAAGAAGTTATTCTATCGCTCAAGCCAGAACAAATATAACTCAAATCCTCGTAAATTCTGGACAACACTCAACAGCATCCTCTACCCTGGTAATCCCGCTAACCCCTCACCCTACCCAAACACAACTCTTGAGGAAACAGCTACCCTACTTAATTCACATTTTATCTCCTCCATACAAAATATCCTACCCCCTCAACCTACCTCTCCCTCAGTACCTGTCCCCTCACCCACCCCCAACACTTCAACCTTTTACTTCAAGCCTGTGCCCATTTTCTACATCAAATCTCTACTGCTCAAACTCAAACCATGCTCCCCCTCCACTGACAAATTACCTCCGACCTTCCTTAAACTTGCAGCTGACTCTATCGCCTACCCAGTAACAATATTAATAAATAGATCTATGCAAGAATCTACTGTTCCTACCCTTTGGAAATCCTTCCACACTATCCCTCTCCACAAAGGAGGTAACTCCACTGACCCTTCAAACTACTGACCCATTGCCATTCTGCCCCCACTATCTAAGATGCTAGAAAAATGCTTCCACACTCAACTTATGGATCACCTTCTCAATCAAAACTTAATCACCCCTACCCAACATGGCTTTCGCCCCTGTCACAGCACAACTACTGCTCTACTCTCCTTCACTCACACCATTGCAAAATCTGTGGACAACAATAAACTTACTTCCTGTCTCTTTCTTGACCTCTCCAAAGCTTTTGATACAGTGTCTCATCCACTACCACTATCTAAACTTACTAACTTTCACCACACCCCCTCCACCCTCAACTGGTTTGCTAGCTATCTGTCTGAATGCAAACAATCAGTTAAATGGCTCTCTTCCCCTTCTCCTTTCTTACCTCTCTACTGGTGTTCCACATGGTTCCATCTTGGGTCCCCTCTTATTCAACATCTTCACCAATGACCTTTTCACCTCATGCCATCAGTCCTCACTTATACAATATGCAGACGACTCCACAATCATTTCTACAGCTAACAACATCTCCGACCTACACTCCCTAACCCAAACAGCTGTACTTTCCACTGAACAATGGCTTTCAGAGAACTTACTGATTCTCAATCCTACTAAAACCAAACTCTTACTCTTTCTACCCCACTCTCTTAATCATCATAAATCCTCCTTTGTCATTAAGTCTTGCAATAACACAGCTATCCTACCTGACACCCACACAAAACTCCTTGGAGTCATTATCGACGACGAATTAAAATTCAATCAACACATACAGCAATGTATACAGAAAACACATCAGAAATTAGGTCTATTATACCGAAATAAAAATATCTCAGTCCCAAAGCTAGACTCACCCTAGGACAAGCACTCCTCCTCCCCTCACTCCTCTATGCTGCTCCAGTTCTCACAAATATCCAAAAAACTACCCTGAATAAACTCCAACAATCCTACCACAAAATAACCAGATTCATCACCATCTCCTCAAACAACACACACCACTGTATTGCTTTGAAGTCTCTACAATGGCTAGAACTCCCACAACTACTACAGCTCTATCAATTTCACATGTTGCACTCTATGCTCTTTAAACCATCCTACTGTCCATCCTTATCTCTCCTTGTCTCTGTCTACACCCCATCTCGACCCCTCCGCACCTCTAATCAACAATTGCTTGATATTTACCACCCAAATAAGTCAGTAGGTAAGCTACTCTACAAACACTCTGTGGCCCAAGCCTGGAGCAAACTACCCCTTGACATTCGCTCAATCTCTCACACCCCACTATTTAAAAGAAAACTAAAGACTCATTTACTCAATTCCAGAATTTGCCCCTGCTATGACCCTACATAATTCTCTCCTCCCCCCACATTGGAATCACTCCATCTATCCTTGCCATACTTCTGAACTCTATCCCCACTAGTACAGTTACATAGCATCAAAAAAAAAAAAAAAAATTTGTGCTGTCATTTAACTATTGTTAATGTTGTTTTGTTTATTGTTTTACTACTGTAATGACTAGTTTTATTTCTATTGTTTGCTGTGATTGTATACTACTGTAGTGTTTTTTTATTGTACTATCTGGAGCTTTTCTCCTTGGGTCTCCACTGAAAATGGGACAAAATCCCAGTTGGACTAACCTGGTCAATAAATAAATAAATAAGGCACCAAAATTCCTTACTCTTCTTTGCTGCACTTAACACTGGTATGAAAAAAATGTCTCTAGTCTGATTTTTTTCCTGAAGGAAAAAGTGTGTTTTTGTGGTGAATTTGAGTTTGCAGCATTGTCGTCTTCCTTTATATTTACAATTGCAAGTCTAATAGAAATATTTCTTCCCTTAGATGAAACTTCACTAACTGAATGGTTGGGCCTGGACCCACCTTGCTTTAGCTGATTTTGTTGACTCCGTTGTTTTTCAAACATGTAAACAGGCAGGCTATTTTGCCCACTAACAGGGACATTAGGAACCCATATTGCTTAGTGGAAACACATATTAGTCATTCTAGAAGCTGTCAGTCATTTAAAGAAGCCACCCGATGAAGATGTAGGATTCCCCTTCAAGAATTTCTTTCTTTCCCATGTGTTTTTAGCCCCTCAAATGGGGCAACATTTTTCTCAAACATCAAACTCTGCTTTTGTCTCTTTTGGTACCATCTCACCAAAACTTGTTTCCAGTAAAAAGTTGTTTAAAATGCCTCAGTTTTTACAAAACTAGGATCTTTCTCTTCAGGTAGGGCGAAAGCTTGGCTACTGTCTGTAGATTGGTTTCTGATACTAACTCTTCACCCACAATGCTCTTTCACCAAACTGGTTAAGGATGCCAGTCAGGCATTTAGAAAACTCAGTAAAAATTCACGTCTGTATCTGTTGTGTCCACATCTGTAGTTTAATGGGCTGCCACATGCACAGTTTCAAGGGGAAATATGTTTACGGTTTCTCATGCTAAGTCTGTTTTCAATGTGAGACTTTTTTTCTTTTTGTTTGTTTTTTGAACATGGCTGTCAGTGTTTTTTCTGTAAAATCTGAAAAACAGTTTTAAATGAAACCAAAATCTCTGTGGTAATTATAAAAGTAAAGAAGATGATAATGTGTACACTGAGTGGTTTGAACAGCGTTTATTTGTAATTAGGGAAGAGAGAGCCAAGTAATGGGATATTAGTATGGCTGGTGGGTGCCTGTTTCATTACCCTGCACATGGCCCCATGTGTACATGCTCTGGCTCTGTTGACTCTAGAGGTGTATATTGCAATATTACAGCATTGTTAGCTATTCAAGTAGGTCTGACCTTTATTAAGTGCTGTCAGAGCGGCTAGCTATTCTTGATGACAGAGAAGAGATAGGGAGGGCAATATGTGATTTAAGTTCTCCCTCCCAAAAAAGTATGCTACAATTATTTCTGATTTTTGTGACGTGGTTTATTGAACAAAAGCTGCTGCAGTGCTTATGCTGTGTAATTGTTTTGCTTTACTCATTGCACTGAAAAATGAATTAATTCATTAATAGGCCTAGATTGTCTAATATAGTCTAGACATGTTGCATTTTAGTAATATGTTTTTGCAGTACCTTCTTTATAGCTTCCAGAAACTTCAAAGGGGTTGACATTTGTAAGGTCATATATTATGCATCATTAGGATCAATAATCAGAACCATCTGATCTTCAGCATCCATTATGTACTTACTAATTTTTGCATATTATTGTAATACAGCCTTTTCTACAAGACCGGGTTTTTAAGGATATCTTCACTTAGTTCAAAAAAACACCCTTACTCTGCCACTCAGCTCTGATTTAGTAATGAGATGCTCTCTGTAGCAAGGGTGTTGGGTTTTAATTTTTCCACCCCCATTTACCTACTGTTTGACACTGGGCACATCATTTAACCAGACAGTGCTTTGGAGCATTTGGTAATTTGGCCTACACTCCTTAGTGGTTTCCAGGACTGTTGTTGTTTGCTGGCCATTCCATATTGCATAGCTGATCTAGTTCAGGAGATGATATGGCAATATCACCAGCACAACATTTTTTTAATGCAACATAGGGAATTTAATTTTCAAGGATAGCAGTACTGCATTTGTGGATGAAACAGTGAAATGCCAAATTGTTTTCCAGCAGCAACCTTTGCATTAGTGATGATGTCCTTCCATATCACTGTTGCAGTATTCTTTACTTAAGGGATTTCCTGCAAAGGTCAGTCCAACTTCCAACCAGTATACTAAAGCCTTTAGCTCTTACAGGTGCTGTACATCACATGTATGGTCCTCACACAAGGTGTATGGCGTAAAGGTGACATATGGATGCACACATTCAGAACTTCTTAGCTGCCATCCAAACACCTTTGTTGAATGTCTGTCTGAACGCCCTTCTACTGTGCTGGATACCAAACCATGTTTTCAGATAACCCTTCTACTGTGCTGGTTACCAAGCTGTGTTTTCAGATAAGTGCACTTTTTGGGGTTTCTTCTCTTCTTTTTCTTGTGGGTATCTTGTTTATGTCATTCAGAAAGGGAAAATATCAGTGTGCGAGGCAGATTCCCCATAAAGACTGTCACTAACAGTATCTCTTCAGTTTGGGTGTGTTCCATGACCATATACATGGCTTTATCTGGCAGGTGTTTGTGCCTAAGACCCTAAGTAGTTATTTCCCAAGGTACTATGGTAGACTCCTCCCACCCTGAGGGCCAGCTGTCTGACAAAAAGAAGGCCAAAACAGTAAGGTCTGATCTGCCTGCTGTCCAGCCTCTCCCAGACATCTCTCTCAAGGCTGGCAAAAATCCAGAGGACCATCCAGAGGTTGCTTCAGATTCTTCTGACACGACCCTGTCAGAGGCCAGCATGGATTTGATTTCTTGCACATCTTTGGAGATTTTTCAAATGTCAGTACTGGATATTGAGGGGGAAACTCTAGTGATTATATCTGAAGACACGAGGGGGCTTCCTCAGATCTTAGACAGGCAGAAGAGTTCTGCAACCATTACTGAGTGCCGCCAGGGGTATGGCCATCTGAGGGTGTTAGGTGAGGATATCCTACAGAAAAAGAAACAAAAAACAAAGCATATTTCCCCTGTTGTTAAGGGACCTCTGCATGAAAGGCAGGATTTCATCCAGGGTTTCCTTAATGCTTTGATGGCCTTGCAGCCTTCTCAAGGGGTCTCTGTTCCTGCTCCTCTCTAGTCTTTCACTCCACTTAAGAGGCCTATGGAAATGGATTCTTCATATTTAGAACCAGACTCAGGAGATAAGTCCTTGGCTTACTCTTTCCAAATACTATCCCACATGGTCTATGTTACAGTGGAGGAAGACTCCATCAGTCGATATTTGCATTTGGAAGAGCTCTCTTTTGGGGATACTATTGAACATTTGATGGAGTACTTTAAGTGGGATTGTTCTAAAGTGTCTGATATTCAAAAAAGGTAATATGAGCTCAGACATATGGAGTCTCGCAAACCTTCTGCTGTTCCTCCCATTCTGACTATCATTCTGGATACCTTTTAGGCAGCATCAGTAGCTCCTGACTCTTAGCCTTCTGCACCAAAGAAGCCAGACAGAATCTACAAAGTGCCTGAGGCATGCACATTTCTTTATAAATGTCCTTCTGCTGACCCTTTTATAGTGTCAATCTCCTCTGACAAGCCATCCAAGCTGTTGCCCTCTGATAAAGATAGTAGGGCTATGGAAACGCTGGGCAAGGAAGTTTACACTGCTGCCACTTTATCCTTCATGGCCATCAACTGCCAGACTGACATGACCAGGTATGTTTTGGCCCGCATTTCTCAGGTTTCTAAGGTGGTTTATGACCTTCATGACTCTGAGGGCTTCATCCCTTTCTCTGCTGGGCACTTCCTCTCAATCTCAAGCTGCCCATCACTCAGTCAAATGCAGTTATGATGCAGCTGATGCCTCTTCCAGGCTGCTGCCTTTGGCTCTACATAACTTTGTCGAAATGACTAACCATCAAATTCCAGTTTGTTGACTTAATTCATTGAAAGCTAAATCCATCAAACGTTCATTTAACTGAATTTTTTTCTCAGGGAAAAAAACTATTTGGCCATCATCGAGAATTTGCCCTTTTC
This sequence comes from Protopterus annectens, assembly GCF_019279795.1. Lineage (NCBI taxonomy): Eukaryota > Metazoa > Chordata > Ceratodontiformes > Protopteridae > Protopterus > Protopterus annectens. The sequence continues at coordinate 288,000,294 of NC_056739.1, read as the reverse complement.
CCCACTGTAGTGCAATTTCGGAGTTGGTATATTTAGTTAAAGGGGGTGTGGGGGTGCAGCCCCCCACCTGGGTGGTTTTTAAATAATGTGTTTTTTGTGATGGTCAGTTGGCTCAGTAGTTTTTACCATGGGAAAAAAATCATGTAAATGAACGTTTGATGTATTTAGCTTTCGACAGATTAGGTTTGATGAATAGGCATTCGACAGTTAGTTACTTTGATGAAATGATATAAACCCGCTGCCTTTGGCTGAGTCATGAGGCATTATTCTTGGTTTCGTCTTCAGGCCTTGCTTGATGACATTAAGCCCAAACATTTAGATGCTCCTCTGGATAATAAAAGCCTTTTTGGTTCTGCTGCTGAACTTTTTAAGTCCTTCCAGGACAAGGGCAAAGCTTTGCAGCAGTTGAAACATATTTTTGTTTTCTCCTGTTCCCAAGTTTCAGAGGAATTATCCCTCAGAATCTTCCTTTGTCAAAGGATCATCATCGGATCATAGGAGGTTACTAGGCTAATGGCCCTAGGGCCCTTACAAACCAAGCCAAATACAAACCCTGTTCCCAAGAATATCAATGTATTAAGTGGACCTAAGTCAACAACTACTGCCCCTGTCCAAGAGGGAATCAGGTGAAATTCCCAGGGTGAATTTGCAATTTCCCATTCAGTCATCCAAATTATAATTAAATAGGGTCAGCAAGGGGCTCTGCTTCACCTGAATTGGAAGCCTGTTTCAGAGGAAAAGTACCCTGTGTGAGACATATCTATCTTTCCAGCAAGTCCTGTTGATGTCGCATACTTGGTTGAGTTCCCTAGAGCAACTGCATCTTATATAAAAAGAAGTTATGTACTCACCATAACGTTCCATGTTTGTTGTCCATCTCGCCATTCATTTTTACAATGATGGGTTTGGAGCCAATCCTCAGCTCTGACTCGGCCCAGTACACAGCTGAAAGACTCAAACTTGGCTCGTAGCAAGTAGGTATCCCATAATGTAGTGGTGTAACTCCCCAGATCTTGTTTGCTGCTACTACTAAAGAAGTTGTAATGAACTATATATATATATATATATATATATATATATATATATATATATATATATATATATATACACACACACACACACACACACACACACACACACACACACACACACACACACACACACACACACACACACACACACAAGTATATGCTATCCAACGGAATAGGAGAAACAAACTGAAGCAAGGAACTCCTGAAAGGAGTAAGACATCCACCAGGTCCACAAGGAGTCCTTGGATGGGGGAAGGAGGGAGGGTCCGTAAGAATGAATGGCAAGCTGGACAACAAACATGGAACGTTATGGTGAGTACATAACTTCTTTATGTTATGTTGTCCTTTCTCACCTTCATTCTTACAATGATAGGACAGCGTCCCTAGCACCTTTTCCCTGGGTGGCTCACGAGAGTACACTTTAAAGCACAGTGGACTCAAAGGAGGCCCTGTCCCTGGAGGCCAAATCCACTTTATAATGCATGATAAATGTATGAGGAGTAGCCCAGGTAGCTGCAGCACAAATATTATCCATAGGAATTCTGGCCTGAAAGACGGAAGCCGTAGCTAGTGCTCTAGTGGAATGAGACTCAACCTTGAATGGTAAGTCTCTATTGTTTGAGGTATAGATGAAGGTAATGCAGTTTGAGAGCCAGTTGGAAAGGGTAGTTTTAGAAACTGGCCTACACTTTTTTGCATCTGAAAAAGATATGAACTGGTCAGATTTTCTAAAATCTTTTGTCCTATGCAAATAGAATCTGAGTTGTCTGTGCACATCCAGCAGATGTAATTTGTATTCTGCCTTGTTGCTGTGATTAGGGAAAAACACTGGAAGCTCAACAGATTGATTTATGTTAGTTGAAGAAGAGACTTTAGATAAAAAGGATGGATTAGTAAGCAAGGATACCCTATCCTTATGAACTATTAGATATGGCAGTTTGATAGACAGGGCTTGTAACTTTGATACCCTTCTAGCAGATGTTATAGCAACCGGAAAAATGGTCTTCCAGGAAAGGAACTTGAGGTCTGAAGATGAAGAAGGTTCAAAAGGTGGTAACGTTAGATGAGATACAACAAAATTTAAATCCCAAGGAGGAAGGGGTTCCTTAAAGGGAGGTCTTAATAAGGCACCCTTTAAGAAGGCTCTACACAACCTGTGTGGCATTAAGTTTGAAGTAGGATCACCAATGTGGAAATTTGAAATTGCAGCGAGTTGTACTCTGATGTTTGCTGCATCTGAACTCTGTTGGAAGAGTTCCTCCAAGAATTCCAAGATAGTGTGAACAGGTGCAGAAAAAGGATCAATGTTTCTGTTTTGAGCCCAGAGATAAAATTTTTTCCATTTGCTAGAATACAGTCTTGTAGTGGAAGCTTTATGAGAGGACATCAACACATGTTTAACTATTGGAGTGCAATTCTGAAGCCTGACTAAATTGGAAAGTGGAGCAGCCAAGCTGTCAAGTTGAGGGTGTGGAGAGAAGGATGAAGTGCACCTGACATATGTGTCAGCAGGTCTGGAACTGGGTCCAGAGTCCAAGGCTTTTCCTGAAGATGAGGCCAAAGGAAGGGGAACCAAACTTGATGAGGCCAGTAAGGAGCAATGAGAATCATCCTGCTTCCTGAACACTGTGCTTTCTGAATGACTCTGGGTATGAGGAAATGGAAGAAAGGCATACAGAAGTCCTGAGGGCCAATCGTGAGCAAGTGCATCTCTCGGTGTCTCTCCTGGCGGGGGAATTAGGGTAAAGTAGTTGCTGCACTTTGCATTAATGGGAGTGGCAAAAAGATCACAGCAAGGCAGACCCCATGTTTGGAAAATCCTTTCCGCTACATTCTGATTGAGAGACCACTCGTGAGGCATTAGAATTGCCCTGCTCAGCTTGTCTGCTATCACGTTGGACTTCCCTGGAATGTGCATTGCTACTAGAAAACACTAGGAAGAAACTGTCCATTGCCAAATTCTTAGGGCCTCATGACAAAGGGGGTAAGATCTGGTTCCTCCCTGCTTGTTTATGTACCAAACCACAGACATATTGTCTGACTGTATCGCAATTGTCCCTAGAGGGAGAGAGTCATGAAGTGCTTGCAATGCAAGAAGTACTGATCTCATCTTTAGGACATTTATATGCAAGTGAGCCTCGTGTTCTTGCCAAATACCTTGGACTGTTCTCCCCAGATAATGCCCCCCCCCTATCTGGGAAGTGTCCGTGGTCACTGTAGCTAAAGGTTGTTGTGGAACAAGGGGTCAAAGGGTCTCCCTATGGTCACATGGCTGGAGTGTATCCACCATCTTAAGTCCTTTTTGCATGATTCCATTATCCTGATAAGGTGAGACATAGGAAGCTCTTGAAGTGACCATTGGGAGAACAAAAGCCATTGAAGGAGCCTCATGTGCATTCTGGCAAGGGGAACCAGTGTTATGGTGGAAGCCATTGTCCCTAATAATTTTAGAACTATCTTTTCTTTCACCTTGGTCTTGGGAAGAAGATGAAGTATCTGTTACCTGAGTGCTGAAACTTTGTCTGTTGGAAGACGTGCTATCAAAGAAGTGGTATCTAGATCTGCACCTATAAATGTAATATGTTGACAGGGCAACAAGGCAGATTTTTGAAAGTTGACTGTAATACCCAGTTAAGCATGAATTTCCAAGGTCACCTCCCAGGCTTGCTGGAGTAGATGCTTGGTGGTGGCAGATAGGAGCCAGTCGTCTAGATAGGGAAACACTCAGAATCCTAGATGCCTCAGGTGAGCCGTGACTACTGCCATGCATTTGAACACTCTGGGGGCTGTAGTGAGACCGAAGGGCAGAGCTCAGAACTGATAATGACTGGCTCCCAGCTGGAAGCGTAAATACCTTCTTAATGCCCTGTCCATTTTTATGTGGTAGTAAGCATCTTGAAGGTCTATTGAGCACATCCAATCGTTTTTCCCCAAAATGGGAAGTATAGACTGCAGTTTCACCATTCAGAACTTTGAATTCTTGACAGATTCATTTAAATTGCTTAGGTCTAATATGGGTCTCCAGTCCCCTGTTCTTTTTGGCACCAAAAAGAATCTTGAGTAAGTTCCATATCCTGTTAGTTGTGCGGGGACTTCTTGGCACCAAGCACTCTTTTGTGCAGCAACTTTTGAATTTCTATAGTTGCTTGCTCTCTTCGATTGGGTGGAACATCTGGGATTGTTCTGTTCTGTGGGACAGGGTAGGAAAAGGGAATGGAATATCCTCTGGATATTATTCTTAGTACCCACTTGTCTCTTGTGATGGTTTGCCAGGCTTCTGTGTACATAGATAAACGTCCCACGACTGCCTCCACAGCAGAGCGGTCGGGCCTCCTTTCAGGAGTGCTGGTAGGGGCATCCGCAAAAGGAATCATGGTCACCCTGGTTTTGCAGGCCCCCTCTGCCTCTAGGGTGGTGTCTAATGTTGTTATCCTCCCTCTGCCCCTGGGGAAGGATTCACCCCTTGCATCCTGGAAAACTCTCTGGGATCTTCTGAATCACATTTTCCCACTCTTCTGACCTTTAGAATAAGGTCTTGAAGGTACAGAAAAATGTACTCCAACGGCAGAGAGAGTTTTTCCTTTCTGCTCGCATCGGGTGAGAGTGTCATTTACTTTAGGTCCAAAGAGTGAGACACTGTCAAAAGGGGCTATGTAAAAGTAGATTTAAAGGGATTTGCAAAATTGCACAAGCGCATCCAGGAGTGTCTCCTAAGAGAAACTCTGGAACTCGCTGCCCTGCTCGCTCCATCAGCTGCGTAAGAGATCAGCCTCATGGAGGAGTTGACGATGGAATTTAAGGTGAATAGCTGGGAGGAGACCTTCTCATTCACCCCTGCAGCCAATGTACCTTGTAGAGTATCTCCTAGTTCTTTCAGGAGATCTCTCTGTAGCATTGTGAAGTGAGTGAGGTAGTTCAGCGATCAAAGTGTAAAGGTTGCTGATGAAAAGACACACTTCCCATATCTGTCCATCGTTCGAGAGTGTTTGGAGGATGGACAGATGAGGATGTCTCTGAAAGTTCCTTCTTGGTGGCTGCTGCCACCACCATAGCATCTACAGGTACCCCTTTAGTGAGGAAATCCTTTACGGAAGGAGCTGATAAGAATTTGTTTGGCCTCCGAGGGACTGGTTCCATTGTGTCAGGTGACTCCCATGCCTTACGACTGACAAAGTCAATTAACTCGTCGAAAGTCGGAGACACCCAGGAGGCTGAAGTTTCAGATCCAAAAGTCTTCAGGCACACTGACTCCTCATCAGAAGGGGTGGAGGCCTGTCAGCCACCTGTCTGCTTCAGTATCTCTAGAATATCTGCAAATGAGATATCAGAGGATGACCGCGTAGCCCCTTCTGACTCCTCGAGGTCAGTATCTGAAGTGACGGATTCATCTGGAGAGTCTACGTGCTTCCTCTTGCAAGTTCCTTTCCAAGGGGGATCCTCAGAAGGGTATTCTGGGGAGGCCTCGGAAGAGAAAAGTTTGCCCAATGGGGGATCCTGAGACTCTGGATCTCTGCTGTCCTGTGGAATGGGTGGTGCCAAGACAGTAGCTGGTGCCTTAGGGGGACGAGTGCTGGTATCCTTATATGGAGCTGTAGGGGCAAATAGCACACTCCTCATCAGCTCAAAGGCAGATCCCATTGGCTCCAAAGATTCCCTCAGCTCCGAGGAGACAGAGGAAGCCACCGGACCCATCAAGACCGGCCCCAAGGCTAATGTAGGAGCCAAGCTCACCAGGACTGATGCTCCAAGAGGTAGGCTCAGCAGCAAAGAAGATCAGGGCTGAGAATCCCCCTCTGGGCTGACCAGGGAACTCTGGCTCCGAGGCTCTCTGGATGGTGCTGAGAGTGTTGGAGCAGAAGTTGGCTCTGTGATCACTGAAGGGGGTTTCGGAATCGATGGATCCACAGTAAGTGGCACCAAGCACTCTGGCTCTGAAGGTCCAGCTTGGCTTGAAGGAGGAACAACAGTGGGTGCAATTGCTATAGTAGGCTCCGGGACCAGATGGGTCGGAACCAAAAATAATTTGGTTAGTGCCGGCAACTTCAAGAGTTTGCGCACCAGCCATTCCATGTCATCGTCAGATAAGCTCCTGGTGGACCTGGAGGATAGGGACGGAGAAAGAGACCTGTGCAAAATGGGAGATCTCAGTGTAGGGGAGACCGGTGAAATCTCAATAGACCAGCTCCGAGAAGAGATATCTTGCGAAGAACCAGGCTTGTCAATCAAAATAACCTCTGATGGTTTCAAAGACTGTGGAACCAAGGAGGTAGTAGCCTTAGGTATTTTAGGTAACTTAACTGGAGGCTCCAAATGAGCTGATGCAGCAGGTGATTGTCTTTTTTGAGGTTTGTCCTTTTTTGAAGAAGGAGAAGAAGAAGAGGAAGAAGAACTGTGGATAGCTTCCTCAAAAGTTGGCTTTAAGAGCCCCTTAAGGATCAATTTGTTTCTCCTTTCTTGTAAAACTCTGGCACTGAAGGAATGACAGAATGTACAATCCTCTTGCAAATGAATAGCTCCAAGGCAATAAACACAGATAACATGACCGTCAGTAATAGATATCTTTTGGGAACTTTTCTGGCATTTCTTGAAGCCCGAAGGCTTATGTTCCCTCTCCTTTGGGTCTTTGGACATGATATATGACAAAAGACCACAATCTAGCAACAGAAATTCTAAATACTGAAAACAACTGATATATGACAAACTACAACAGGAAATACTGAGCAGACAGTTAGACAAAGGAAGATGCTAAGGCCTCTAACTAAAACAGCCTTAAATCCCAGAAAAACAACACACCAATTACAAGCCCTCTAACTAAAATGGGTGAGCTCTCTAACTTAAATGAGCTACTATCAAGCTATACGAAAAAACACAACAAAACCACTACAAGGGATACAGCGAGGCCTATGAAAATGACAGCAAAAAGCAGCACCAAATAGGAATAATACCTATAAATATCTAGTTATACTAACTCAAAGGCTAACTATGCAAGCTACAATGCTAGAAGAAAACACCCACTATAATATATAATGAGAAAAAAGTCTAATGAATGTAATAAGTAGAAAAAAATCACAACTTAGCCATAGCCAAGAAGAGCACATCCAACCTCATAAAGTGGCAAACGAGATCTGGGGAGTTACACCACTGCATAATGGGATACCTGCTTGCCACGAGCCAGGTTTTGAGTCTTTCAGCTGTGTACTCAGCCAATCCTCAGCTCCGAACCCATCATTGTAAGAATGAAGGCGAGATAGGACAACATAACATTTTGATTTATGAATGTGCAGCATTTACATTAGAGCAGGACCTGAGATTGTTTTATATGCAAGGCACAGGTTGCCTATGAGTAGTCTGTAAAATACAGAGTATTTTGACAGTGATTTCAGTCTGTCAATGTATGACATATGCCGAAGACCCTGAATTTTCATTGTAAGAAACATTTGAGTTCTTTCCAGTTGCTGCAGGTGCCTGATAAGGCATTCCAAACAACAGGGACCCCAGCACCGATCCCTTTGGAACACCACTGGTTACGGGTCTGCTGGTGGAGGTAGAGTCACCTATTTTGACTGTGTGCATTGTATCGGTCAGCCAGTTTGTAACCCACCTGACAATATATCGGTTGATCTCCAGCTGAGTGAGTTTATCAATGATGCACTTGGGCGGCACAGTGGTGCAGCGGTTAACGTTGTCGCCTCACAGCAAGAGGTTCTCCGGTTCGATTCTCAGCTGGGGTGCCTTCTGTGTGGAGTTTGCATGTTCTCCCTGTGTTCGCGTGAGTTTTCTCCGGGCACTCCGGTTTCCTCCCACATTCCAAAGACATGCATCTGGAGCATTTCTCCCCGGGCCTCCGCTGAAAACAGGCTCTGTAGAACCTAGTCGGACATTCCCGGTCAACAAATGTTAAATAAAAATAAATAAAATAAAATGCCTGAGTGGGGAATAGTGTCAATGGCCTTGGCCAGATCCAGGTAGGCCATATGCAAAGATTTACTTTCATCCAGGGTTTTGGTGATTGTCTCAAAGAAGTCCACAACGTTTAAGAGGCAGGATCTCCCTTTAGCAAAGGGTTGGGATGAGTGTTTGAAGGTCTCCTATTTCTTTGTTGATAAGGTCCATTACTAATCTTTCTATAGCCTTGCAGATTAGGCTGGTCAGGCTTATGGGTCTATAGTTCTCAGGGTGAGTGGAGACACCTCCTTTACGTAACAGGATGACAGTTGCTGTTTTCCATTCAGCAGGTACAAAACCAGTGCTTAGACTGTGGTTAAAAAGAGTACCCACTTGTGTAACTATTTCCTGTTTTAATCCATTTAGAACACAGCTTGGGATATTATCAGGTCCCATAGAGGCTGTGTTTTTGGCTTTGGAGAGAGTGTTTATGACCTGCTCCTTGGAGATACTAGGTGGAGGGCAGATGGTAGGGGATGTTTTGAGGGATATGTGGTGGGGACAGGGGGGAGAAGTTTTCACTGAACCTGTCAGCTAGCAGATTGACTATTTCTATGGGTTTAGTATACATGGTGCCACTAACAACCAGTTCTGGGCAGATCTGGATTTTCCTTTAAGGTTTCTGATGTATCTAAAGGAAGCCTTATGGTCATCCTTAGCAAAGGAGGCTAACTTGGATTCATAATTAGCTTTAGAATGCCTTACAAGATGTCTTATTTGCTTGTTTAAGCCAAGGAGGGAATGCTTCCAATTCAGAGACTGTTCGCTCTTGGACAACAATTTCTTTCTCTTATTGTATAACCTGTTAACGGCGGATGTCCACCAGGCAGGCTTGCTCTTTAAATTTCTAGTGAATACCTCCACATATGATGGTTTATGAGTTGAGAAAATGGTCTTTGCAGGAGGTGTAGCATTTGAGCTGACAACCTGTTCCGTGACACTGTTCTGTGAATGAGAGAGCAAAGATTCCAAATTCTTAGTGTATATGCATCTCTCACAAATTGAGCTTGAGAGGTTTAAAACTAGGTGTAAATATGCTTACTTTAATGAGGAAGAATGTGGTTTAATTGGGGGCTTAATGCTGGGTCTATACTACTGGGGGTCTCAAGGGGTATGAGGCTATTAGAGATTATGAGATTTCAGTTAAAGTGGCAAATGCTGTAGAAAGCCCGGCTCAGGTGCTCTCTGTACAGCTAAGCTCAATTTAAGGGACTCTTCAGTTGGTGCACGGGCAGCTTCTAAGGGACAATAAATGTACTTTAGATTTTGCATCTGTGGAGTTGTGTTATAACAAGCACAAATGTGGGGCTTATGTAGCAACTGTGAGAATCCTTTTTTAAAACAAGTTAATCAATTTTAAAACAAGTTGGCCAATGGAAATGCTTAATATTGAGCCTCATTCCAACAATCTCCATCTCAGATGGGTCCTTTGATACATTCTTCTGCCATAAGGGTGCAGGGGGACCTCTTAATGTATGATGGCTGGTTTTAGTGCTCAGATAATGCCAAACCGTCTAGATTCAGCAAATCTGAATCTAACCTGTGCTATAAAATACTCAAATACTACAAAACACAAAGTGCAGAAAAAACTGTTGCAAACAGTTGAAGCAGTGAAACAGCCAAGCAGTTAAAATGGCTAAAAAACAGTTAAAAGTAGGCAGCAGTTCAGTAATACACAGTTTAAAAGTGCAGTATGGTGAATAAATATATTTATTTTTGTGTAGATTTCAAAGGATACCTTGGATTTCATTTGGATTCACTCCAGAGATCAGAGAGAACACATAAATCCTAGAGCAGCTCTTGTAAACTGAGAGAAATTGTTCATAGGCAATCTTGCCCTCCTCCTAAAAGTAGGAAAGGTTTTAGGTGTGTGCCTCTTGAAAAAGTCTACTCAGACTCCTGCCACCTAGAAACTTGCTTTCCAGAACAAGCCAGGTTGTATTTGACAGCCCCCCCCTCTCAGTCATGTTCCCCTGTCCCTCCATCTTTCCTTGTGTCTTCCAAGTTGGCCATGGATTACTTCAGACTCTTGAGTTCTGTCCATTACCCATTAGGGATACTTTGTGGTTTGGTAGTCCCTTTCTCATTTTTTAGGCATTCCACAGCTTCCTCAGGACCAACTGTCTCTTTTCCCAGAAGTTTGTCACTCTTTTTTGGCTGAGGGCACCATTCAGGTCTTGCCTCCTGCTCAGGTGGGGAAGGGATTTTATTCCAGAATGTTTCTGGTACCACGAAAAGAGGGAACTTGGAGACCAATTCTGGATCTTTTCTGGATGAACACCTTTCTCAAGATTCCTCCTTTTTAGATGTTATCTCTGCATACATTATTTCCTCCTCTTCTACCCTAGGCTTTTCTGGTATCTTTGGATCTCAAGGATGCATACCTTCACATCCCAATCCATCCCCTTTTCAGCAAATTTTTATGTTTCTCTGTCTCCTCCTTGCATTTTCAGCTGTCTGCTTTGCCCTTTGACCTCTCTGCTGCCCCAAGGGTATTCACCAAATGCCTTACTCCTATCATTGCTTTTTGCAGAATTCAAGGTATTCAGATATTTCCCTATCTAGATGATCTGCTTATTCAAGCTCTTTCCCTTGACACTCCGCTTCAGCTTCTCAACTTTACAACCTCCCTGTTAAAAAGTCTGGGGTTCACCATAAACTTTCAGAAATCTGTTCATGCACCTTCCCTGGATCACATTTTCCTCTGCTGCAGATATCAGACAGTTTCCATTTTGGCATCTCTGCCTGCCCCAGAGGCTCTGTATAATTGCCTTTTTCCAATCTCTGACATTTGTCATAGCAAGGGAATTTCTAAGGGTCCTCTAGTTCATATCTTCTACAATTCCCATGCTCCCTCTCACCAGGCTCCATATAAGGAACCTTCAGTGGTGCCTCAAATAAGTGAGGCTTCAACATTGCCACCCCATGGACTTCATGATATCTTCCTTCTCTGTCTCAAGCTCCAGCTTCAGTGGTAGACTCATCAACTTTCACACAACCTGTAGCTTCCTTTTCAAACTCCAGTTCCTACTCAGGAGCTCTTTATAGACACCTCAGACAAGGGGTAGGGTGCCACCTGTGGCCCCCTAAAGGTTCAGTGTCTCTGGCCTCCTCATCCAAGGTCAGACCATATCAACATAAAGGAGATGAGGGCACTGCTTCTGGTTCCTGCAAGCCTTTCATTCTCTCTTTTATCCTGTGCCCCTCAAAGTTTTCCCAGACAGTACCACTGTGATGTGGTATGTCAACAAGCAAGGGGGCAAAAGGTCCTGTCTTCTTTGCAGTCTAGCTCTTCACATCTGGAATTTAGCTAGCTAGTATTAAGTGACTCTTTAGGCAGTCTTAGAGCACAATGTAGTGGCAGACTCTTTAAGTATGTGCAGCATATATGTTCACGAATGGATGCTTCACAGAGATGTGCTCCTGGACATTGTATATCTGTGGGGTATTCCTCAGTTGTTTTTTGTCTCTCCTCTGAACAGACAGCTTCCTCTATTCTGTTCTAGAGTCCCAAGTCTTCTACCTTGGAAAGTGGATGTCCTCTCTTTTCCTTGGAAGGGGATTTTTCTGTATGCCTTCTCCCTCCTTCGTCTGTTACTACAACTCTGCACAAGATCAGGCAGGACTCCCTCAGAATCTTGCTAGTGACTGCCTTTTGGCCCAGATAGCATTAGTTCCCCCTTCTTTCTCACTTTGCCAGGGGCAATCACAAGTTATGTCACAGGGTGGATGTTTTCACACAAGAGAAGGGGCCCTTTTCTATCTTCACTTGTCCACTTTTCAATTGACTTTGTGGGTGATAGGGTTTTAATCCCTTTTAGGCACTTCTTTTCTGAAGATGTGCTTTGAGTTCTACAGGAGGCCAGGGAACCCACTAAAAGGATATCATATATGTCCAAACAAAAGCGATTTTCTGTCTGGTGCCTTCCTTGTCATCAGAATCCCCTGTCTGTAGAGCTGCTTCTGGTTCTCTCTTATTTGTGTGATCTGCTCCATGTTGAGTTCACATATTCTTCAGTTAAAACTTAATTCTCAGCAATTTCTGCTTGTTTGCCTTTGAATCCTCCTCTGGCCTCTAGATTTGAGGTCAAGCAATTTCTTAAAGGTATCCTTCATATCAGGCTTCTCAGGAAAACTATTTTACCTTCCTGGGACCTCCGTTTTGTAATTTAAAAATTGACCCAGGCTCCTTTTGAGCCTGCTTCTTCAGCTTCCTTACAACATTATACTTGGAAGACTGTTCTTTTGGCTTTCATTGCAGACAAGACAGGGTTTGAACTTCTGGCTGTTATGGCTATTTCTCCTGTCTTTTTTTTCACAGAGACAGGGTGTCTATTAATACTAATTCTTTTGTGCCAAAGGTGGTCCATGAGTTGTCCTTTGATCAGTCTATTCATCTTCCTTCCTTTTTTCCTTCTCCACAGTATACCAGTGAGAAGGTTCTTCACACCTTGGTTTTGCATACGCAGCTTAGATATTATTTGGACAAAACTAATGTTGTTCACAAATCTGAGCAGGTTTTTCATATCATTTCATCCCAGGACATTGGATTTAGGTGTTGCACAGCAAACCATCTCCTTCTGAATTTCTAAAGCCATTTCTTTTTGTTATTCTTTCCATGGCAAATGTCTGTCCTTGTCTACAAAGGGACATTCTACTAGGGCAGTTGCATCATATGGTGCCTTTTTCAAGGGTCTGAATATCAATTCCATCCTTAAAGCTGCTACTTGGTCCTCTTTTCATACTTTCACTAAGCATTACAGGTTGGATACTATTTTCAGGGTAAGGGTAGGTTTGTCAGAGCTAACCTACATGGGTTTGTAGAGGGCTATTCTGTGCCTTCCTCTTCCCAGGCTTCCTCTTACGTTCTTGTACTTTGCCTTAGGTAAAGACTACTGCAATAGTGATATGGATGGGGTACAGTAAAACTGTGTAAAATCTTAATAAATGTAGATGTCCTTCTCTTCACTGTTTCAGTATTTGGTCCCTCCCTCCTATCCCCTTTGTCCTAGCTCTTTGTCCTGTATTTTTGTTACCCTGCTGGCTGAGGAGTTCCTCTTTCTATTTTCCTTCTGGTTGTACATGTTCTTCTTGCCCCTGAGGGTTTTCTGCTCCTTCTAGGGCTTTGTGACTTCTGAGTGTGTGCATCCATAGATCACCTTTATGAGCATACATGTGACAAATGATGCCTATTATTAGCTAAAGGCTTTGGTATACTGGCTGGACACTGGGCTATCCTTGGCAGGAGATCCCTTAACTAAAGAATATTGTGACAGTAAATAGAAGGACACCTACTGTTACTGTAAGATTTTTACACAACTGTACTTTCTCTTTAATGTGGAATTATTCAAATTGCTTTTACTTTCACAGAGATTGCACATATTGATTTAGCATACGCTATCAGGTTATTAATATTTCTTATGCTCTCATAAATACTCTTCTATTTAGACTGTGCTACATGTGGTTGGATCTTGTGGTATGATGCTACAGTAAAGTACATATAATTTATTCCTTCACAACAATAAGGTGTGTATACAGTCAACAAAGTGGCTATAACTGACGGCAGGGATGAAAAAGTCTTATGCTCTTTTCATCTAGTCATTTTTTTAAACAGTCTTTAATTTGACTTTGCAGGACTAGTGTGTGTGTGTGTGTGTGTGTGTGTGTGTGTGTGTGTGTGTCTGAATTAAGAAGGAATAATTGGCTGTGTGAAATAAATTTGAAATTCGACTTGTGTCATTACTGCTATTTTTCTTTTTTTTGGACACAGACACATCTAAGAAGGATGCAATTAATAATACAGCTATAATCGCTGGGTTTGGGTGACGTCTGCATTACAGTCACTTATCTTGCTAAGCTGATAGGTAAAAAGGTCATTAGTCTGTCTTTGATGGACTACTGTGTATGTGTGTAAAGTAAATTGGAATATTTTACTGTGGCCATTTTAAAAGAATCAGATGTGTTGTGTACACAGTTAATAAAGTGGCCATCATATTTTTGAGTACAGATATTGGACGATTTTTCTGACAGCAGTGTAAATGGCCTTCTATGGTTGAAATGTTCCGAAATGGGTACTTTTTTCATTATTGGTTCATATCTTTTGTTTAACTATTTACAGGAGAAAATTTTCATAACTACAAATTTAAAATGCACTCTAACAAATGTTGCTGTATTAAACAAGAAATATAATTTAAAACAACCAGGAAGGTGAAGCAACGAATGAATGCATTTAAGCTTGGTCCTAAAATATGTGTAGGGGACCCATGGTTTGAAAATAGTCTGTGGCCCAAGGTACACTTAATCCGCCACTAACCAGATGCATTTTCAGTAAATGTGTTTCAGTGCATTTTCAGTAAAAGGGTGGATTTGGCATAATGGTTAAGGTCTTCAGTTCATAGACACAAGGTACAAGTTTTGATTCTAACCTTGGCTTATTGGACTAGGCTTGTAATAGTCTTCAGACTGATTGCTTAGTATTTACCTAATGTAAGCTTCAGTACATTATCAGTGAACATGAGTTTCAAGGGATACTTTTGCTCTGTTTTTAATCTGATCTGTCACTTTTGATCTGTTTTTAATGTATGACTGCTTTGTTTAGAAAATGGCTATCAGTGTTTGAGCAATAACATTTGAAATAAAAGTTTTAAATTAATCTAAATCTCTGTAATCATTACAAAAATAAAGAACAAAACAGTATGCACACTTACAGGTTTGAACTTGTATTTATAGTAACTGGGGAGAAGGGATCAAGTAATAAGATACTGGAATGACTGCGCGGGGCGGGGGGGGGGGGTTTGGCCCCAGTCTATTACCTTGCTTAGAGCCCCATTTGACCATGATCTGGCTCCAGGTGAATGAATGACCTATGGCAACCTCATTTGACAGTGGAACACAGTAGATCATGAGCATATTGCAAGAAGGCAGATTGAGGGACAGACATATTTAGTCTATCATCTACAGCCTCAGGGTGATGAAAGACATGAAAAATGCATTACAAAGTACACCACCTGTCAAAGGACTATAGGCATTTGCCCCATATGAATAACATAAAAAGCTTCTTCCAGAGGTTGCTGGGTATGTAGGGGCAAAGTAGAAAAACAAAAAGATACAGACATCATACCAGTCAGAAAAGTGAATAAAAAATATTGCGCCTATTAGAATGAACACAGAATTCGTTCAAGTAGTAGGACTTGTTGACTGTATGTTGCACTCATGTATGCTGAATCTGCACACATAACAGGACTTGTTAATTATAACTACAGAACTTTATACACCGTGGTGCACGTTACTGGAGGAGGAAACATGACCTATCAATACAGGCTGGTTACTAGTGCCAGCTGCAGGTTTACTAATAACTGGGAAGATGTGCTTCTTGAGGATGAGAAATGCATAGGTTAAAAAAAATACACACATATCTATATAATTGTACACACACACATATATTTATTTATATGGGATCACTTAAAATGTCTAAACCAAAAAAAAAAAAAAAGTCTGCCTGAAAAAAGTCGAGTCAGTAAAAAACATTGCCAGTATTGTGTCCATGCTCCAAGACAAAATCTCAGTGCATGCACCATAACAGAATACTGAAGCATGCAAATAAAAACATCTTTTTTTTAGGACTTCTTGGGGTTTTGTTCTTTGATTTGTGTGAGATCATTATAATGTGTTTGGGAAATGTGCTTTTTTCCCCAGTATTGTGCAATCCATGAGTTGGTATATTTAGCTAGTGGGAAGGGATGGGGATGCAGAGAGGTTGCCTCCCTGCCAGCCAAAAAATGTTATTTTGTTTGCATGCTTTAGGATTTTGTTTTGCGGCATGGAAATAATGCTGTCAGTGTTTTTTGTTTGGTGCAACATTCACTGAATAGAATCATATTTAGCTATATGCAAATATTAGTTACAGGGTGGAATCCATTCCTGAAGAATGGAACTAGAATCTCACTGTTGGACTTGTGGTTTATGTAGTTGGTATTTGCAAAATGAGTGTTGTTCTTCATTATATTTTTTCTTTGTGTTTGAGAGAGTTAATGATGTTTTTATTAGTTTGCAGAAGTTACAGTCAGTAATTTATACCAATATAAGGAACTGCCATCACTGTTTCATGTCTGAAATCACAACTGGTGTGATTTGTAAGTGTGCACCAAGAGTAAGTCTTTTGTTTTGGGAGATTTTTCCTTTCACTGACTTGTTTCGATCATGAAGTTGGTATATGTAAGTTTAGGGTGTATGGGGGCTTCCTCTCATCAAGAAGTGGAAGGGAAGAAAGCCTCCACCACCTTGCAAATATTAAAAAAAAAAAAAAAAACTTGCAGTATTTTTTTTCTCCTTCATGAGTTCTGGGAATTTGTTCATTGAACTTGTAGTAGAAATAAAGTATTTCAATTAGCTTTAGACTAAAGGTAATTCTACCAAATTAATTTTCTACCGATTGTTTCTACCACTTGTGTCTCTACTGAAGATGTTATACTCATATCTATCTATAACCAAGAAACAGAGAGCAGCTGGGCAAACAAACCACAAATAAACCAAAAATGTTTTGCCCGAATACAACAGTAACACAGCAGGAAAGACCTCTAGTAGTATAAAACACAACACGTTTATTTAAAGAATATGTTAGTTAAGCACTTTCGTCCATTCAGTTTTGTACCTCAGTTTCATCAGAACTAAATGCAATAAG